>NC_047110.1:57233037-57486479 GCF_902500255.1 Thalassophryne amazonica
ACTCATCCTTAGAGACTGGGCTAAGGGTGGGTCACAACACCCACGTGGGGAAACCCCGACGATCTGCACGAATCCCAGTCACGATCCTGAGTGGGGATCTAACCCTTCACGCCCCAGCACTGGTGGACACGGGGTCGGAGGGGAATCTGCTGGATAGCAGATGGGCAAAGGAGGTTGGGCTCCCTCTAGTGGCCTTACGTCACCATTGTCGGTGCGGGCGCTAGATGGCACCCTTCTTCCATTAATCACACACCAGACACAGCCAGTGACATTGGTGGTGTCTGGGAATCACAGAGAGGAGATTGTGTTTTATGTAACACCTTCTACCTCCCGAGTGATTTTGGGTTTTCCATGGATGTTAAAACACAATCCCCGGATTGATTGGCCGTCTGGGGTTGTGGTTCAGTGGAGCGAAACCTGCCACCGGGAGTGTTTAGGATCCTCGGTTCCACCCGGTGTGACAGCTAAGGAGGAGGTTTTAGTCCCCCCCAATCTGGCGGTGGTGCCAGCTGAGTACCATGACCTTGCTGACGTCTTCAGCAAGGATCTGGCACTCACGCTGCCCCCGCACCGTCCGTACGATTGTGCCATTGATTTGATACCGGGCGCTGAGTACCCGTCCAGGCAGGCTGTACAACCTCTCACATCCGGAACGCGACTCAATGGAGACCTACATCCGGGACTCGTTAGCTGCCGGGTTGATCCGGAACTACACCTCCCCGATGGGTGCTGGTTTCTTTTTTGTGGGCAAGAAGGACGGCGGACTACGTCCATGCATTGATTACAGAGGGCTGAACGAGATCACGGTTCGCAACCGATACCCGTTACCTCTGTTGGATTCGGTGTTCACGCCCCTGCATGGAGCCCAAATCTTCACGAAATTGGATCTTAGGAATGCTTATCACCTGGTTCGGATCCGGGAGGGAGACGAGTGGAAGACGGCATTTAACACCCCGTTAGGTCACTTTGAGTACCTGGTCATGCCGTTCGGCCTCACCAATGCGCCCGCGACGTTCCAAGCATTGGTTAATGACGTCTTGCGGGACTTCCTGCATCGGTTTGTCTTCGTGTATCTAGACGATATACTCATCTTTTCTCCGGATCCTGAGACCCATGTCAAGCATGTACGTCAGGTCCTACAGCGGTTGTTGGAGAACCGGCTGTTTGTGAAGGGCGAAAAGTGTGAGTTCCACCGCACTTTGTCCTTCCTGGGGTTCATAATCTCCTCCAACTCCGTCGCCCACGATCCGGCCAAGGTTGCGGCGGTGAGAGATTGGCCCCAACCAACGAACCGTAGGAAACTGCAACAGTTCCTCGGTTTTGCAAATTTCTCATCAAGTTCATCAAGGGCTACAGTCAAGTAGTTAGCCCCCTGACAGTCCTGACCTCCACAAAAGTCCCCTTCACCTGGTCGGATCGGTGTGAAGCCGCGTTTAGGGAGTTGAAACGTCGGTTCTCGACTGCACCGGTTCTGGTGCAGCCCGATCCCAAGCGCCAGTTCGTAGTTGAAGTGGACGCCTCTGACTCAGGGATAGGAGCCGTGCTATCCCAGAGCGGGGAGTCCGACAAGGTTCTCCATCCATGTGCCTACTTTTCCCGCAGGTTGACCCCAACTGAACGGAACTATGACGTCGGCAATCGGGAACTTCTTGCGGTGAAGGAGGCTCTTGAGGAGTGGAGACACCTGTTGGAGGGAGCATCGGTACCATTTACGGTTTTCACGGACCATCGGAACCTGGAGTACATCCGGACCGCGAAGCGTCTGAACCCCAGGCAAGCCCACTGGTCGCTGTTCTTCGGGCGTTTTGACTTCCGGATCACCTACCGCCCATGGGACAAAAAACCAACGATCTGACGCCCTGTCCCGGGTGCATGAAGAGGAGGTCAAGACCGAGCTGTCAGACCCCCCTGAAACCATCATCCCCGAGTCCACTGTCGTGGCTACCCTTACCTGGGACGTGGAGAAGACCGTCCGGGAGGCCCTGACACGGAGCCCGGACCCAGGGACAGGTCCGAAGGACAAACTGTACGTCCCACCAGAGGCCAGGGCTGCGGTCCTTGACTTCTGTCACGGTTCCAAGCTCTCCTGTCACCCAGGGGTGCGAAGGACCGTGGCAGTGGTCCAGCAGCACTTCTGGCGGGCGTTTATGGAAGCCGACGTCCGGGAGTATGTCCAGGCCTGCACCACCTGTGCCAGGGGCAAAGCCGACCACCACAAGGCCCAAGGCCTCCTCCAGCCTCTGCCTGTGCCTCATCGCCCCTGGTCTCATATCGGCCTGGACTTTGTCACGGGCCTCCCGCCGTCCCAGGGCATGACTTCCATCCTCACGATAGTGGACCGGTTCTCCAAGGCGGCCCACTTCGTGGCCCTCCCGAAGCTCCCGACGGCCCAGGAGACTGCAGACTTCCTGGTCCACCACGTCGTGCGTCTGCATGGGATTCCATCAGACATTGTCTCAGATCGTGGTCCTCAGTTCTCCTCCCAGGTCTGGAGGAGTTTCTGCAGGGAACTGGGGGCCACCATCAGTCTCTCGTCTGGGTACCACCCCCAGACGAACGGGCAGGCAGTCTAAGGCACACCTGTGCACTAATCATGATGTCTAATCAGAATCTTGATATGGCACACCTGTGAGGTGGGATGGATTATCTCAGCAAAGGAGAAGTGCTCACTATCACAGATTTAGACTGGTTTGTGAACAATATTTGAGGGAAATGGTGATATTGTGTATGTGGGAAAAGTTTTAGATCTTTGAGTTCATCTCATACAAAATGGGAGCAAAACCAAAAGTGTTGCGTTTATATTAAGGTTGAGTGTATAATTCTATGAAAAGTAAAACCGTAAAATCCTCAACGGAAGTCTAGACCCAAATAAGAGGAAAACCCAGACATGAACCCCGGGCCAGAGCAGATCCTGACATCAGTGGTCCTGAATGAAAACAAGGTATCCAATGTTTTACAGAATATTTAAAAAAATAACTTAATTACTGGATTAAATTGCAACATAAAGCATGTAACAAGTGGTCAGCAGCAAAACTATCCCTGAAAAGACAGGTTCGCACCAGGTTGTCTTTGCTGAAACCAAATTCTCTGAAAAGTTCCAGGATTGCCTTGCTCAGAAACAGTCCCATGCAAAAAGGAGACTCAGTGAATTCTCTGTAGTTCAAGCTGTACTTGTCAGAAGCTACAGTAGAGGAGAGAAATGGGTGAATGGAGAAGTTACCCAAGTTCTGGGTCCTGTGACGCACATCAATTGTTGGAAAACAAACATGCAAACTCAGAGAACAAGGATGAGGGTGATCATTCTGAATTTGATTTTGACATTAGACTGAAAAGGTCAGAGTAGGTCACAGTGCCTAAAGAAACTGTGCAAACTGAAAATGAACAGATGAATGCATTTCCACAGGGAGTGGTGGAAAGCGATCCACCTGAACAGACTATGGAACATCCAAAAACGAACGTTCGTCCTCCAACAATACTGCACAAAGGTGTAAATGAAAAAAAAAAATATATGCAGTATTGATTTACAGGGGAGGACTACGGTGTCTGAGTATGACCACTAGAGGCGGTCACACTATAAGAGAGGCTGCTGTGCAGACAGCAGGCAGACAGGGCAGATGAAAGCAAGCAAGTGGGTAACACCATCCAGTTGTGCTGTAATTAGTGTAATAAAGTTGCCGTCGTTCCTGTGCAAATAGCGTCATTTCTCTACCATGATGAACCACATTTATTTCTGTTACAACACAACACAGCACACAAAGTGCCACTTGATAAATCCCATGCCCCGCTACAGCAGCCAGCAGTAGGGGCATCCATGGACAGCCACGCTGTAGACATATGGGTCCTTTCTCATGAGGGAACAAATATATTCTGTGCTCAATGGACTACGAGGTCTGTTAGAAAACTATACAACCTTTTTATTTTTTAAAAAACTATATGGATTTGAATCATGTGCGCTTGCATCAGCCAAGCTTGAACCTTCGTGCGCATGCATGAGTTTTTTCACGCCTGTCGGTTGCGTCATTCGCCTGTGGGCAGGCTTTGAGTGAGCACTGGTCCACCCCCCTCGTCGGATTTTCATTGTCAGGGAAATGGCTGAGCGATTGGAGCAGCGCTGAATCAAATTTTTCCAGAAACTGTGAGAGACAGCCAGGTGGACACCATTCGGAAAATTCAGACCACTTTCAGTGAGGATACTCTGGGCGTCACACAGATTAAGGAGCATTACAACCGGATTAAAGATGGCCCACAGCGGCGGAGGGCGCGCCGCGCTCCGAGCGGCCATCGACAGGCTGAAACGACCAGATCATTTCCAAAGTGAACGCTGTGTTGATCCGGGACGTTGTCTGACTACCAGAGAAATTGCAGAAGAGGTGGAAATCAGCACTTTTGCAGCACATTCCACTGTTACGGAAGATTTTGTAATGAAAGACGGACGTGCTTTTTGTTGTGCGCCATTGCGGCTCCGTCCCGACGCGCGAATTCCTCCGCACGTCTGCGCAAAAAGTAGTTCCTAGATAATTGTGATATATTCTTGTGAGATAATAAGTATATCTCATCTCAATCAATTCTAAAATGTACCAGTAATAAAATTATAAAGATAAGTGAAGTTTTAAGAGTGGTCGTAATAAATATTTAGGAAACCTAAATTTTTGGAGTATGGAGTTAAATTTGTCTCAATATGTGCAAATGCACAGAGGGTGATTTACAAATATCCTTTGATTTGTACACGGGCTTTGTGATCCACAAACACAAATTTCTGATTTGTAGCTTGTGTGTGGGTTTTTACAAATAAAACTGAAAATTCTGTTTGTGAAGGGTGATTCAGCATTGGTGGATCACCGAACACACACATTCATCACTTTGCTCAGTTACGCAATATTGAGTCATTCTCAGCGCAAAACTGCAGTTGAGATCCACAAATATGTCAGTCGCTATTCACATTATTGGCAGAATTATTGGGGGAGCTGAGGGGGGGCTTGGCTCATTATTGAGGGGACTTAAGCCCCCCCAAGCCCCCTCCCTTGGCGCCGCCACTGTCATCACGATGGCTGGTAGCATCACTATATTCACAGGAAGGCGCTAATTGCTCTGTGAGAGGAACAGCAGAAGCTGCTGAAGGCTGCAGACAAAGGAGCAATGACTTCATCTGAGCAAATTCAGAGGCTAGCATGTTGATCTTATCAGACAAGATCAGTTCATGGCTACTCTTTTTTTTTCCTGGAGCAGTAAGGGCCTCAACATATGGGCACTTATGTGATTTGAAGGCCAGTGTTGCAGAGGGCGTCTCAGCTTCAAGCCTGGCCAGGCTAGCCAATATGTCTGCCAATGGTATGGAAACACAATTGAAACAAGCGTCTTCTGTGAGGGCTTGTATTTTTTTTATATTTTTTATTAATTTATATTAAGTTGTAGAGATTTCTTTCAGTTTGAGTTGAAGGAAGATAATTTTAGACATTTGTTTTTTATTATTACTATTTTATTTATTTATTTGTAGTTGAAACAGCATAGACAAATTCAAATTGGTAATATACAAAGTGTTCCAATACTTTTGGAGGGCACTGTATATTGACTGAAATGATAATCAGACATAATCCAATGTGTTTTTATCAAAAGCTTAAAATACATTGAGTTCTCTTTCGACTAAAACTAGACTAAAATTAACAGATTTATAGTCAACTAAAACATGACTAAATAAAAATGGTATGTGAATGACTAAATATGACTAAAACTCAAAAAGACATTTGACAAAAGAATGACTAAATAAGCAAAACAGGTGACAAACTTAACACTATTGAGGCCATGCCTGATATCCTGTGGACATTGTACCAGACCGTGGTGGTGAAGAAGGAGCTGAGTCAGAAGGTAAGGTTCTCAATCTACATATTGCCTGTGGTAATGAAATTTGGGTACAGTTGGTGAAAATGTGGTTCCTCAATCAGGTATACGAGGGCTGTCAATAAAGTAACGGTCCTTTTTATTTTTTTCAAAAACTATATGGATTTCATTCATATGTTTTTACGTCAGACATGCTTGAACCCTCGTGCGCATGCGTGAGTTTTTCCACGCCTGTTGGTGACGTCATTCGCCTGTGAGCACTCCTTGTGGGAGGAGTCGTCCAGCCCCTCGTCGGAATTCCTTTGTCTGAGAAGTTGCTGAGAGACTGGCGCGTTGTTTGATCAAAATTTTTTCTAAACCTGTGAGACACATCGAAGTGGACACGGTTCGAAAAATTAAGCTGGTTTTCAGTGAAAATTTTAACAGCTGATGAGAGATTTCGAGGTGATTCTGTCGCTTTAAGGACTTTTCACGGTGCGAGACGTCGTGCTGCGCTCTCAGGCGGCGTCATCAGCCTGTTCAAGCTGAAAACCTCCACATTTCAGGCTCTATTGATCCAGGACGTCGTGAGAGAACAGAGAAGTTTCAGAAGAAGTCGGTTTCAGCATTTTATCCGGATATTCCACTGTTAAAGGAGATTTTTTTAATGAAAGACGTGCGGACGGATCCGCGCGTCGGGACGCAGCCGACGCGGTGTGGCGGCACAGGAAAAACACCTCCGTGTTGATAACCATTTGTAAAATCCAGGCGGCTTTTGATGGCTTTCAGTGGAGTGAGTATTAACAGGCAGGACATGTTCCAACTTGTCCTTAAGGCTTTCAACAGAGGTGTTTTTCCTGTGGCGGAGCGTCGCGGCGGCTGCGTCCCGACGCGCGGACCCGTCCGCACGTCTTCATTAAAAAAATCTCCTTTAACAGTGGAATATCCGGATAAAATGCTGAAACCGACTTCTTCTGAAACTTCTCTGTTCTCTCACGACGTCCTGGATCAATAGAGCCTGAAATGTGGAGGTTTTCAGCTTGAACAGGCTGATGACGCCGCCTGAGAGCGCTGCGCGACGTCTCGCACCGTGAAAAGTCCTTAAAGCGACAGAATCACCTCAAAATCTCTCATCAGCCGTTAAAATTTTCACTGAAAACCAGCTTAATTTTTCGAACCGTGTCCACTTCGATGTGTCTCACAGGTTTAGAAAAAATTTTGATCAAACAACGCACCAGTCTCTCAGCAACTTCTCAGACAAAGGAATTCCGACGAGGGGCTGGACGACTCCTCCCACAAGGAGTGCTCACAGGCGAATGACGTCACCGACAGGCGTGGAAAAACTCACGCATGCTCACGAGGGTTCAAGCATGTCTGACGTAAAAACATATGAATGAAATCCATATAGTTTTTGAAAAAAATAAAAAGGACCGTAACTTTATTGACAGCCCTCGTATGGTCTTACACTCAGGGACAGGGTGAGAAGCTCGAAATAAGAGGCCATTGTTGTAGCAAAAGTATTTGCAACTGTGTATTTTGAGCCACAAATGTGTTTAAAAAAAAAAATCTGTGCGTGTGTAATCGTGTGTCTGTGAAAATCGGGCCATTCCATTGCATGTGTTCTTACACGTGATGTGACCTTGCTACACTTTAGCCGCAAAAGATCCACAAAGGCGTGCAGCGATTTGTACCTGTGTGGAGACTTACCACCAGGGGCGCAAGCATCAATGATATCAGTCACCGCTACTGTTTTAAGCCTGGACAGGCCCTCGAAGAACATCTTTGGGGGCATTTTTTTTTTCTGTGTTTTGGAGATCACGATAGATCTTCTTGTGTCTTTTAAAACTAAATACACATTTTTTTACACATTTGTGGATCTGGTTACACACACACAGATTTTTTTTTTTACATATTTGTGGACCTGGTTAGTGGTCACACATTTGTGGACCTGGTTACACACACAGATTTTTTTTAATCTTCTTTTTTTACACATTTGTGGACCTGGTTAAACATTTGTAGATCTGTATAAACAGACACAGATTTTTTTTTTTTTTTTTTTTTGGTTTGAATCACATTTATCTAATAGATTACAATTTGTTCATGTAAATGTGGAGTCTTCTTCACGGACTAAGGTTAATTATGGAGTTCCACAAGGATCTGTGCTAGGACCGATTTTATTCACTTTATACATGCTTCCCTTAGGCAGTATTATTAGAAAGCATTGGTTAAATTTTCATTGTTACGCAGATGATACCCAGCTTTATCTATCCATGAAGCCAGAGGACACACACCAATTAGTTAAACTGCAGGAATGTCTTTCAGACATAAAGACATGGATGACCTCTAATTTCATGCTTTTAAATTCAGATAAAACTGAAGTTATTGTACTTGGCAACACAAATCTTAGAAACATGGTGTCTAACCAGATCCTTACTCTGGATGGCATTACCCTGACCTCCAGTAATACTGTGAGAAATCTTGGAGTCATTTTGATCAGGATATGTCCCTTCAATGCGCATATTAAGCAAATATGTAGGACTTCTTTTTTGCATTTGCGCAATATCTCTAAAATTAGAAAGGTCTTATCTCAGAGTGATGCTGAAAAGCTAATTCATGCATTTATTTCCTCTAGGCTGGACTACTGTAATTCATTATTATCAGGTTGTCCTAAAAGTTCCCTGAAAAGCCTTCAGTTAATTCAAAATGCTGCAGCTAGAGTACTGACAGGGACTAGAAGAAGAGAACATATTTCACCCATATTGGCTTCTCTTCACTGGCTTCTTGTTAATTCCAGAATAGAATTTAAAATTCTTCTTCTTACTTATAAGGTTTTGAATAATCAGGTCCCATCTTATCTTTGAGACCTCATAGTACCATATCACCCCAATAGAGCGCTTCGCTCTCAGACTGCAGGCTTACTTGTAGTTCCTAGGGTTTGTAAGAGTAGAATGGGAGGCAGAGCCTTCAGCTTTCAGGTTCCTCTCCTGTGGAACCAGCTCCCAATTCGGATTAGGGAGACAGACACCCTCTCTACTTTTAAGATTAAGCTTAAAATTTTCCTTTTTGCTAAAGCTTATAGTTAGGGCTGGATCAGGTGACCCTGAACCATCCCTTAGTTATGCTGTTATAGACTTAGACTGCTGGGGGGTTCCCATGATGCACTGAGTGTTTCTTTTTATTCACCTCTTTTTGCTCTGTATGCACCACTCTGCATTTAATAATTAGTGATTTATCTCTGCTCCCCTCCACAGCATGTCTTTTTCCTGATTCTCTCTCCTCAGCCCCAACCAGTCCCAGCAGAAGAGTTTTTCCTTCCCACTGTCGCCAAGTGCTTGCTCATAGGGGGTCATTTTGACCGTTGGGGTTTTTCTGTAATTATTGTATGGCTTTTGCCTTACAATATAAAGCACCTTGGGGCAACTGTTTGTTGTGATTTGGCGCTATATAAATAAAATTGATTTGATTTTACACATTTGTGGATCTGGTTACATATTTGCAAATACTTTTGCTACAATAATGGCCCCATACTCGAATATCCAAGAAGGACTAAATGTGGCATTGCTGCTCCTTCACATCAAAAGGAACCAGCTGAGGTGGTTCAGGCATCTGGTGAGGGTGCCTACTGGTCTTCCAGGTACACCTAGCTGGGAGGAGGCCCTGAGGAAGACCCAAGATTGGTATCTCCCAGCTATCTTGAAAATGCATCAGGATCTCCCAGGAATAGTTAAAGGACTTGGCCAATGATAAGGAAGCTGCTTGGTCTGCTGCCACCGTGACTCGGCTAAGTGGCAGAGAACAAATGAATGAATCTGAAACTTTTTAAATTTCATTTATATAGCAAAGCTGCCTCAAGGCATTTCACACAAGTAAGGTCTAACCTTACCAACCCCTAGAGCAAGCACACAGGCGACAGTGGTAAGGAAAAACTCCCTCTGATGATTTGAGGAAGAAACTTCATGCAGACCAGACTCAAAGTGGTGACCCTCTGCTTGGGCCATGCTACCAACACAATTTACAATACGAATATACAGTGGGGGGAAATAAGTATTTGATCCACTGCCAATTTTGCAGATTTTCCCACCTACAAAGAATGGAGAGGTCTGTAATTTTTATCGCAGGTACACTTCAACTGTGAGAGACAGAATCTAAAAAAAATCCAGAAAATCACATTGTATGATTTTTAAATAATTAATTTGCATTTTATTGCATGAAATAAGTATTTGATGACCTACCAACCAGCAAGAATTCTGGCTCACATAGACCTGTTAATTTTTCTTTAAGAAGCCCTCCTATTCTGCACTCTGCACCTGTATTAATTGCACCTTGTTACCTGCATAAAAGACACCTGTCCACACACTCAATCAATCACACTCCTACCTGTCCACCATAGCCAAGACCAAAGAGCTGTCTAAGGACATTAGGGTCACCCTGTAGATCCACACAAGGCTGGGATGGACTACAGAACAGCAGGCAAGCAATTGGGTGAGAAGACAACAACTGTTATGGTTATTTATTAGAAAGTGAAAGAAACACAAGATGACTGTCAATCTTCCTCGGTCTGGGATTCCATGCAAGATCTCACTTTGTGAGGTAAGGATGATTCTGAGAAAGCTCAGAACTACACAGGAGGACCTGGTCATTGACCTGAAGAGAGCTGGGACCACAGTCGCAAAGATTACATTAGTAACACACGATGCCGTCATGGTTTAAAATCCTGCAGGGCAGCAAGGTCCCCCTGCTCATGCCAGCACATGTCCAGGCCCGTTTGAAGTTCACCAGTGACCATCTGGATGATCCAGAGAATGCATGGGAGAAGGTCATGCGGTCAGATGAGACCAAAAAAGAGCTTTTTGGAATCAACTCCACTTGCCGTGTTTAGAGGATGAGAACAACCCCAAGAAAACCATCCCAACCGTGAAGCATGGGGGTGAAAACATCATACTCTGGGGGTGCTCTTCTGCAAAGGGGACAAGACAACTGCACTGTAATGAAAGGAGAATGGATGGGGTCATGTATTGCGAGATTTTTGGCAAACAACTTCCTTCCCTCAGTAAGAGCATTGAAGATGGGTCATGGCTGGGTCTTCCAGCATGACAATGACTCCAAACACACAGCCAGGGCAACTAAGGAGGGGCTCCATAAGAAGCATTTCAAGGTCCTGGAGTGGCCTGGCCAGTCTCCAGACCTGAACTCAATAGAAAATCTTTGGAGGGAGCTGAAACTCCAAACCTGAAAGATTTGGAGAAGATCTGTATGGAGGAGTGGACCAAAATCCCTGTTGCAGTGTGTGAAAACGTGATCAAGAACTACAGGAAACATCTGACCTCTGTAATGGCAAACAAATGTTTCTGTACCAATTGTTAAGGTCTGATTTTCTAGGGTATCACATACTTATTTCATGCAATAAAATGCAATGTAATTATTTAAAAAATCATACAATATGATTTTCTGGATTTTTTTTTTTTTTTTTTTTTAGTTCTGTCTCTCACAGTTGAAGTGTACCTACAATAAAACAATACAGACCTCTCCATTTGTAGGTGGAAACACCTGCAAAATTGACAGAGGATGGAACACTTATTTCCCCCACTGTATACAGGAAATTTTGAGACTCCATGCTGGTGTTCAGGACGGGAGGCTTGCAGAAGACGGCCACACTCCCACTTCTGATGGAGCCGCACCTCAAACAGAGAGCAAAAACAGAATCGGGTGGCAGAAAGATAACAAATACAGTATATTTGTCAGCATTAAGCAACAAGAAAAACAGAAGAAAACAAACAAAAAGAAACAAAATATAGAAATCAAGCGTAAACTATTACCTCACAAAAAGATATTTGGCACAGTTTTATTGTTGTTGTTGTTATTATTTTTAATGGTTGCAATTTTATTTATTTATTTTTTTTTTTATTTTTTTTTTTTACCTGGCCCACTCATCTACATTTTACTATCCAAGCGCTGTGCTCGTTGTTACCAATGCAGGGAACAAGAGTCCGCTTCAGTTTGACTCCAAAGGACTCACATGAGGTATTAGAGAAATTATGCAGAGGGTGTACCGAGCTGTTTTCAGTTTTAGAACAGGAATTGCAGGGAGGATTTAAGGAAATGAGTGCTGTAACTGTTCTGAAAAGTACTCCATTACAGACGGTGGCAGTACTGCACGTAAAAGTTGTTTGCCAGCCGCTATAACAAAAACAGAAGAAGCAGCGTCTTGCCGTCGTGACAGTTGGGTAGTCATGTCTGTGCAAGTCTGGTTGTTCACTGTTGGAGTGATCTAAACTGTGTTCCTGATGTCTCGCTCGTTAGATTTTAAGTTTTATAGTCGATCATTTTGATAGAATGTGTTGCGGGGAAAGCGAAGTATATGTGGTAGTATCGAGTGAAATTGAGCTACAGTAAGTTTATTGCAGATTTCTTCAGGCATTTTGTCTTGAATGCTAGCTAACAGGACACAGGTTGACGTTCGCTAAATTACCATGGTGCTTGCAGTCAAATCGTTTTAATCAATTAAAAAGAAACTTATCGTGTTTATTAAGAACATTGGAATATGATCAGCTATAACACGTGTTCACTGTTAATCTCTTTGGGATCATGATGTTATAGCGTCACATAGGCGCTTGTGTAGTTATTTCTCTTGGGATGGAGGATGTGGATTTTTCACAGTTTGTTCGGTCAGCTGTTTGTTTCAGCCATGGCTTCGCTGTCAGAGGAGGTTCTTCTGGTGGTGAAGAAGGTTCGTCAGAAGAAGCAGGATGGCACACTTTATCTCATGGCTGAACGCATCGCCTGGGGTCCAGAAGGCAAAGACCGCTTCACAGTCAGCCATTTGTATGCAGATATTCGCTGTAAGTGTGTGATTAAATCATTGATTTGTCAGTTGCTAGACAAGCAGCGTACATGCGACTGGACGAAGACCCTGTGCTAACTGTAGCCTTTAAATTTGCAATTCAAAAACAATGGGATCATAGGGCCTGACTGTTATTCCCCCACTACGGGGGGGTTTGGGGGTCTTGGCCCCTTCCTGGGAATGGAGCTATGGCTCTGTGACAAAAAAAAGTGTAAGGAAAATTGGTGTGGAATACAGGTGAACTAATCATAGTTTATTGACTTCTGTTTTATTATGTTTCAACGCTAGAGGACACACAAAAAAAAAAATCAACTGAAACATTTCAAAACATTTGTTTCAAGACTGTTGATGTATAGAGTTTGCAGCAATGAGCTGTGTTGCTTTACAGGGTAATTTTCATGTTCATGCCATATTTGTTGATTGGAAGCTTGTTTGTTCCAACCATTCCGCAGTGCATTCTCAAGCCACCTTAACACTTGCATGAATTTGATCCCCACACTGACATGCAATCGTGTGTGCCAATGAGTAAACTTGTCGTAAACACTTGTAAACTATGCACGGCTGCGTGCCAGTGCACAAAGAAAATTTTGAAAGGTTTAAAACTTCTCGCATGCATAAATTTCGTGCCACTTGGATGAACTAGTCATGAACATTCCGCATGTTATTTCCAAACACTGCATGTTATTGCGCACAGGGCATCTTAACCTGAAATTAGATTATGTAGAGATGTTACATCTATAATAAAAATAATTTTAGAGGTACATTATCTAACTAGTACAAAGGAATAAAAATGCAAGTGTTTTACCAATCCATTACTATATATATATGTAGTATAACGCAATGCTAAAATACCCTCGGCCATATGAGCATTGCACTCGTTGCAGTTGTTTAATTATTAAGATCGTATTGTCTTATGTACAGTTTGTACATGTTCAGTAAAGCCCCTCTATCAATCATTAAATCAAAAACAATATTTACGTTTTAACGGTATCTACAGGAGGCTTTGCATGTGTGTTTACATGAGCTTTTGACGAGCAGAAGTTGTGCAAGTCAAGGAATATATGTAGATCACCCTCTGTGCATTTGCAGGTATTAATGAGACAAATTTAACTCCATAGGAAGTTTGCTAACATCCGCTAAATATCTTATAAATCACTTCAGAGGTGTTATTGGGCTCCAAAACAGCTTTAGAAATGTTTATTTCTCGCTAGATTTGCAGCTAGCTTCCAGCCTGTGATGTCATCATACTAACGTCAGCGAAATAAGTTCAGAGGTGTTATTGGGCTCCAAAACAGCTTTAGAAATGTTTATTTCTCGCTAGATTTGCAGCTAGCTTCCAGCCTGTGATGTCATCATACTAACGTCAGCGAAATAAGTTCAGAGGTGTTATTAGGTTCCAAAAATGGCGTAGAAGTGTTTATTTCTCCATAGCTCTTACATAATATATGAGAGACATGCATATAAACACAAAGCAAAGCTTTTGAAGAGCCCAGCCACTGATGTCATGGTGCAGCTGTACTATGATTGGCTGTCATCCCGCAACACTCAAAAACAAAGCGGAACAGATTCAAATAGAATGTGACTTTTTACCTTCTTAAAATATGTCAAGGTTAGCCATCTTTGAACATGTCCAAGGTCTGTGTCCCAAGAATGCTCCCTGTGAATTTGAAGACTGTGGCAGTAATAGAACTGGACTTACGCTGTATATATACACACACACACACACACACACAGACAGATGGACGGATGCCAGGTCTTCACAATACCTGATGGCCATACGTTGGTGTCAGAGTTGAAATCTGTAATAAGCAACTCAGTTAACTAAACACAAAGAATGATCACGCCAGAGACTGAATTTCATTTCCTGATCAGGGAGAGCCAGCGTGACCCCCTCGTCACTGTCCGTCAGTCAGCTCTGAAGGGCCCGCCCACTTTGCTCCTGAATTTATTAACACACAGACATATTACAGAATAATATACAAGGCACAGCTGTGTTTTTCAGTCAGTTCATTCTGTATCACTTCGCACCTGGAAGGCGCCCTGCAGTCTTGCTCAGACAGATAGTAATTGTTCTTCAAGTTGAAACATTACAGCGCCAGCCTCGAACTTATGTATAGGCTGTGTTATTCTCTGCTCAAGGCCGAAATATTAATCTGTGCTCGACAAAAACATAGCTCTTAGCAAAACAATCTGTGAATTCTTTCACCAACAAATGTTACTTTCCTCTGTGTTAGCATTCAGCAAAAGAACAAGTGTTGTTTTCTCATGGAACAGTTGTAATGATTACTCAACAGTTTAGTTTATATTACTGTTTTAACAATGAGTGATTATTTAGAAGAATAGTGGTACATGAACTTTTACATATGCACATATATATATGGAAAACAGAGAACAGAATCAAAACAAAATGAAAGGCAGCATCAAGATAAGGGCATCAAAGTAAATATAAAGACATTAATATTTGTTAATAATATTGACAATATACGAGGTCTGTCCGTAAAGTATAGGTCCTTTTATTTTTTTCCAGAACTACACTCAACAAAAATATAAACGCAACACTTTTGGTTTTGCTCCCATTTTGTATGAGAAGAACTCAAAGATCTAAAACTTTTTCCACATACACAATATCACCATTTCCCTCAAATATTGTTCACAAACCAGTCTAAATCTGTGATAGTGAGCACTTCTCCTTTGCTGAGATAATCCATCCCACCTCACAGGTGTGCCATACCAAGATGCTGATTAGACACCATGATTAGTGCACATGTGTGCCTTAGACTGTCCACAATAAAAGGCCACTCTGAAAGGTGCAGTTTTATCACACAGCACAATGCCACAGATGTCGCAAGATTTGAGGGAGTGTGCAATTGGCATGCTGACAGCAGGAATGTCAACCAGAGCTGTTGGTCGTGTATTGAATGTTCATTTCTCTACCATAAGCCGTCTCCAAAGGTGTTTCAGACAATTTGGCAGTACATCCAACCAGCCTCACAACCGCAGACCACGTGTAACCACACCAGCCCAGGACCTCCACATCCAGCATGTTCACCTCCAAGATCGTCTGAGACCAGCCACTCGCTGCTGAAACAATCGGTTTGCATAACCAAAGAATTTCTGCACAAACTGTCAGAAACCGTCTCAGGAAGCTCATTTGCATGCTCGTCATCGTCATCGGGGTCTCGACCTGACTCCAGTTCGTCGTCGCAAACTTCGCACAGCCATTGAAGAGGAGTGGACCAACATTCCACAGGCCACAATTGACAACCTGATCAACTCTATGCGAAGGAGATGTGTTGCACTGCATGAGGCAAATGGTGGTCACACCAGATACTGACTGGTATCCCCCCCCAATAAAACAAAACTGCACCTTTCAGAGTGGCCTTTTATTGTGGACAGTCTAAGGCACACCTGTGCACTAATCATGGTGTCTAATCCGCATCCTGATATGGCACACCTGTGAGGTGGGATGGAATATCTCAGCAAAGGAGAAGTGCTCACTATCACAGATTTAGACTGGTTTGTGAACAATATTTGAGGGAAATGGTGATATTGTGTATGTGGAAAAAGTTTTAGATCTTTGAGTTCATCTCATACAAAATGGGAGCAAAACCAAAAGTGTTGCGTTTATATTTTTGTTGAGTATATATGGATTCATTCATATGTTTTTACATCAGACATGCTTAAACCCTCGTGCGCATGCGTGAGTTTTTCCACGCCTGTCGGTGACGTCATTCGCCTGTGAGCACTCCTTGTGGGAGGAGTTGTCCAGCCCTTCGTCGGAATTCCTTTGTCTGAGAAGTTGCTGAGAGACTGGCGCTTTGTTTGATCAAAATTTTTTCTAAACCTGTGAGACACATCGAAGTGGACATGGTTCGAAAAATTAAGCTGGTCTTCAGTGAAAATTTTAACAGCTGATGAGAGATTTTGAGGTGATTCTGTCACTTTAAGGACTTTTCACGGTGCGAGACGTCGCGCAGTGCTCTCAGGCAGCGTCATCAGCCTGTTTCAAGCTGAAAACCTCCACATTTCAGGCTCTGTTGATCCAGGACGTCGTGAGAGAACAGAGAAGTTTCAGAAGAAGTCGGTTTCAGCATTTTATCCGGATATTCCACTGTTAAAGGAGATTTTTTTTTAATGAAAGACGTGCGGGCGGATTGCAGCGTCGGCTCGCAGCCGCCGCGACGCTCCTTCACAGGAAAAACACCTCTGTTGGAAGCCTTGAGGACAATTTGGAACATGTCCAGCTGATAAACAATTTCTCATATACTCACTCCACTAAAAGCCATCAAAAGCCAACTGGATTTTAACAAATGGTTATCAACACGGAGGTGTTTTTCCTGTGCCGCCGCGCCACGTCGGCTGCGTCCCGACGCGCGGACGCGTCCGCACGTCTTTCATTAAAAAAATCTCCTTTAACAGTGGAATATCCGGATAAAATGCAGCAACCTCTCTCTTGAAACGTCTCTGTTCTCTCACGACGTCCTGGATCAATAGAGCCTGAAATGTGGAGGTTTTCAGCTTGAAACAGGTTGATGATGCCGCCTGAGAGCGCAGCACGACGTCTCGCACCGTGAAAAGTCCTTAAAGCAACAGAATCACCTCAAAATCTCTCATCAGCTGTTAAAATTTTCACTGAAGACCAGCTTAATTTTTCGAACCATGTCCACTTCGATGTGTCTCACAGGTTTAGAAAAAATTTTAATCAAACAAAGCGCCAGTCTCTCAGCAACTTCTCAGACAAAGGAATTCCGACGAGGGGCTGGACGACTCCTCCCACAAGGAGTGCTCACAGGCAAATGACGTCACCAACAGGCGTGGAAAAACTCACGCATGCGCACGAGGGTTCAAGCATGTCTGACGTAAAAACATATGAATGAAATCCATATAGTTTTTGAAAAAAATAAAAAGGACCTATACTTTACGGACAGCCCTCGTATAGAAATCTCTGTCAGTTGGCCTCAGGTAATTATAAATGATTACCTTTGAGACAAAATTCCAAATGCATTCTCCACCACACACTGTAGATAATTTCTCTGTGATTCTGAGAGTGATGAGAAAATGGTTTCATCAGCCATGTTCTGAGAGCAAATGCGTCATCGGGTACGAAATTATGTGGCGCAGGCTTTAATTTTGTATAGCGTGGCATCAAGTGGGACAAATTTTTTCGCCAGTGTGGGGATCAAATTCATGCAAGTGTCAAGGTGCCTTCACCTTTAAAGATTATGATTCCGTTTCACTTGTAGAACACGCCTAGAACTCCCAGAGATGTTAATGATAAATGAACTGCATTTATGTAGCGCTTTTCTGTCTGAATCAGAAGCTGAATGCGCTATACATTGATACATACGCTAATGTCAGGGTGCTGCCATACAAGGTACTCACTACACACCGGGAGAAACTTGGGGATTAAGGACCTTTCCCTTGGCTGGGATTTGAACTGAGGATCCTCTGTTCTCAAGCCCAACAGTTACCCACTAGAACATCACCTCCCCAGTGATAGTAGAAAACTTGTAACTTCCTTATAGCAGAATTACTGTCAGCAGCAGATGTGAAATTTGTTCATTCTTCATTATTAATGATCTGACGAAAATGTACTTAATTGAAAGGCACAACATAATTCAGTCAGTGGCTGCAAAGAAAACTTGCACCCTTTTGGCCCTTTCTGGAATACTTTGGACACTACTGATGTAGGGGATGTTGGTTCAAAATATTGTTGAATAAACTACTTTCATTGCCAATTTTATGGGACATTGAATACCACGAGGTTTATCGTGTCACGGACTGTACAGATGGACATGTTATTTTTAGAATACGTTAAAATATAACTGAAATTGTCGAGGCAACCACCTTGACAAAAGTAATTATGAGAGTTCTCCAGGTCAAATACATTTCTGTTCTGTGCAGGTCAGAAAATCAGCCCAGATGGCAAAGCCAAAATTCAGCTTCAGCTGGTTCTTCATACCGGTGAGAGTACTACATTCCACTTCGTCAATGAAAGCAGCGCACTTAAAGATCGTGAGGCTACCAAGGAACTTCTCCAGCAGTTGCTTCCCAAGTTCAAGAAGAAGGCTAACAAGGAATTAGAGGAGAAAAACAGGTACAGCTCAACAGTTGTCTGAGTATTGTGTCTAAATTTAGAAGTGCCTTGGATCTGGGTTTTTATTTTAAGTATATTCACTAGTCTTGTGTTTAATTCTGGTTCATGTAATTATTTACAATACACAATATCATTTATAGTCCAGCTGCCAAGGGCTGAAAAAAATACCCATACCCCTCCCAGTGGTAGAACAAAATGAGACCTGTTTTATTTGAAGGGTATGGATGTCTACTTTTAGAAAATCATGGTTGTACTAAATTAAAATGTGTACAGTGCAGCAGATTAACCCCCTGTTTGCCAAAACATTAACATGTCTTTGTACTGCAATATCTGATATATTCCCCTAACAAAAAAGGCACAATATGTAATCAGGGCATCAATTAACCCCAATTTTTATGTGTAAGGCATACCACTACATACATTCTTAGGGTTTAATTAAGTTCTTACCCTACTATGGGGATATTAACCCTTTAGAATCCAAACTTTTTATGAATTTTCCCCCATATATTTTGTTGATAGCACAGATTATTCATGAGTGAATGGGAATAAAATAAGTTGAAGTTTATAACATTTGACAATTTTATGTCTTTTATTAGAAAATACCAGGTAGAATCATTTAAAATGAGTACAGTGCTTCAAATTAACCCTTTGTTAGCGGTAAACCATCAGTTCACAGTTAGCTATTTGACTGATTGTGGCTGAGAATTCCTTTGGGGATGAAAGTACATGACTTTTATATAAAAATCATCACAAAGAATGTTCTGAAGTCCTTTTAATGACAGTATAGACAGTTTTAACCCCTTTCCAGCTAATCACATGTTGATCTAGCAATCATTATTTGAAACTTGCAGAGGGTATTTGTGTGACCAGTTTCGATCGTCATTGCAAAATACACATATGCAGTTATTTTACTGCACATTTGCAGTAAAATATTATTTGCTGCCTCATTAATTAATGCACAATTGGTCTGCCATAGAAGCACAATGACCTTCTCAGAAACAATCTGTTGGCTTAATTAAGTTCATTGAAAATTAAAATTTGTACCATCTCATTGTTTCTACTCTTACTTACCTTTGTTAGACAAATTAATACTATCTTATTATAACTTATTTTGGTCAAATTTGGTCATATTTTGTTCGTTTAGTCCTGATTGAGATAAAATCCATTTCTTGAAACAAAGGATAAATTGTGGAGCCATCTATAGGCAAATTGAAGACATAGAATCTATGGGAAGCTACACCTGAAAATGATGAAAATGGTTATCAACAGCCAACTGCTCTTTAAGTTGCTGCGTTCAGAAATACAGTGAATTAACTGGGTAAAACCACTGAAAGATACCTAAAACACTCCGTTGTTTGTATTAGTAGTGGTTAATTTCAGAAAGATTATCAAAACTGTACAGCCAGATGCATTCCGGCAAGTTTCGAAAGAATTCTTGATCAACATGTCATTAGCTGGAAAGGGGTTAACACTGTCTATACTGCCATTAAAAGGACTTCAGAACATTCTGTGTGATGATTTTTATATAAAAGTCGTGTACTTTCATCCTCAAATATACGCTGGCACCACTTGTTTCCGCATCCGCCATATCACGGAATCGTGTTGGCTCCAGGCAGACAATCGGACTATCCACATAGGCTTATCACGATAAATAATATATTGACTTAACGTTGGATATATAAAGAAGAAAGTGATAGTTTGCTTGCTTCAATATATTGCACATGCTTGTTTGTTTACATAAGCCACCAACATTTCAGTGCTTCATGCTGCTTCTGTACCTCCTGCTTTCTGCAGGAAGCAGGATCAGCCCGCTCAGCCTGTTTTCTATATAGGAAGCACCACCAGCCAGTTGAAGCGAAGTAACTGCAATATTCCATCTAGAAAATTTGGAAGAATAAATGAAGTTAATTCAATTACCTTTTTTTTCCCAAAAATATTAATCAATTCAATCAATTTCAATCAATTTTTTTTTTATATAGCGCCAAATCACAACAAACAGTTGCCCCAAGGCGCTTTATATTGTAAGGCAAGGCCATACAATAATGATGTAAAACCCCAACGGTCAAAACGACCCCCTGTGAGCAAGCACTTGGCTACAGTGGGAAGGAAAAAACTCCCTTTTAACAGGAAGAAACCTCCAGCAGAACCAGGCTCAGGGAGGGGCAGTCTTCTGCTGGGACTGGTTGGGGCTGAGGGAGAGAACCAGGAAAAAGACATGCTGTGGAGGGGAGCAGAGATCGATCACTAATGATTAAATGCAGAGTGGTGCATACAGAGCAAAAAGAGAAAGAAACAGTGCATCATGGGAACCCCCCAGCAGTCTACGTCTATAGCAGCATAACTAAGGGATGGTTCAGGGTCACCTGATCCAGCCCTAACTATAAGCTTTAGCAAAAAGGAAAGTTTTAAGCCTAATCTTAAAAGTAGAGAGGGTGTCTGTCTCCCTGATCTGAATTGGGAGCTGGTTCCACAGGAGAGGAGCCTGAAAGCTGAAGGCTCTGCCTCCCATTCTACTCTTACAAACCCTAGGAACTACAAGTAAGCCTGCAGTCTGAGAGCGAAGCGCTCTATTGGGGTGATATGGTACTACGAGGTCCCTAAGATAAGATGGGACCTGATTATTCAAAACCTTATAAGTAAGAAGAAGAATTTTAAATTCTATTCTAGAATTAACAGGAAGCCAATGAAGAGAGGCCAATATGGGTGAGATATGCTCTCTCCTTCTAGTCCCCGTCAGCACTGTAGAGTGCTGACGGGGACAGACAGGCAGACAAAAATATTAATGTAAGCAAAAGCTCACTAATCCACATTTCTAGTGAATCACTGTCCCCATATGTGATCAATCTGCTGCATAGATAGATGGATAACTTGGTTGATCCCTTGGGCAAGGTCCCTCAGGGAAATTAATGTTCTATTTGCAGCTGGAAGCTGGTGGTGGAAAGCAAACACAGGCTGCTCCTGTGTTTGCTCTCCACCACAGGAAATCCAAGGTGGATCTGCATGTTGAATTGACACAGGTTTTGTGCCGGATGCCCTTCCTGACACAACTCCACATTTCATGGAGAAATGTTGCAGGGGTGGGGTTTGAACCGTGAAACTTCCACACTGAAACCACGTGCACAAACCACTTGGGCACCACCTCTGCCCCTACTCGTGCTTAATTCCACCTAACGGTAGTCAACCCATAAATGAGTAAAGAGGTGGAATATGGGCAAACCTGGCATAACTTGATACCTGCTGACAGTGCTAACATACAAATTAAATAACGCAAATATTCCACTCAGCCGAAATACGGGCGCACAGATATCTTAGATCCCCTGTTAGTACAATTAGCGATGCAGCAAGCCATATTAGATATTTCTTACAAAATGCTCATAGAACACATACACAGTCAGTTCACAACAGCTAGCAGCCACTTCTTGTGGCCTTTGCTTCAGGGGCTCTACACTCGACTCATTGCCACATTCTGTCATTCAAACTGATCTCGCTCCTAATTATTTGTACCTTTCTAACTTAAAATATCTTAAACTGATGACCTATAAAGCCATTCACCCCTATACAGCTGTCATAAAGGAAGAAACTAGCTAGAGACCAAAACTGTTTCTTTGTACCAAGCTGTAAATATGTTTACCTCTGCTATAAAGTTGGCTATTTTACTGCTGTGTTTGCACATAATGACGGCAAGTCTCGAATGCCACAACATATACATTCTTGGCTGCTGATCACGAATGTGATGATTTGAGGCAGAGGCGTCAGGTGTCCTCAGGAACTGCTGCAACCTGTTACCACGCATTACGATTAATGGTACTTGTTGCTGGCGAATGATCAGGAACCATTACGCACGGTCAAGAATAATGTTCCACGCTGTTCTGTGCTATTGCGCGTAACAGGGCATCATTACGTTCTCTCACGTTGTGAATGAGGTGAATTGTCTCCACACACACACCCATATTCATCCATCAGCTGCTGAACAATTCAGATCGCTTCGGTTTGCTCCTCAAAATCCACAGCAGAAGAATGTTGTGACTGCATGCGTAGTTGGGTTCTGTGACATGGAGTGACGCAGAGAGGAGGAGGAGACAGAGAAACCCAGATGTGTGGCTGCACATGGCTCTCGTCTCATGCGTTTTCCCAAACATCAGGCGCAGCAGCAGGGTGGAACACCTGCAGGAGCACGCTGATAAGCATTGGAACGAAACTTTTAGCCGACTTGGCGTCACTGTCCTTCAGCATACTGCAGCAATGAAACTGAATGCGGTGCGGCTGGGTTTAATTGTGCGTATGTCAGAGAAGAACACTGTCACGCTCTATTAAGGATCACCACTACTCAAGACAGATCAACACGCTCAGTTGCGACCTCCACGACATCAGGCGAAATGAGGGTGGTGCGTGACATTCGTGGAAGATTTTTTTTGACAGCCAAAAACATGCTCCACGAATATCACGCACTATTAAGAAACCTATTCAGATGTGTTAAGTCACATTATGAATGTCAGGAATGTGCCAAGAATGATGCAAATATGAACATGTAACACGTGCCACTCAGTCACACCACTGACTTCATGAATGAAGCTGTCAACAAAGGAGAATCATGTAAAAGTATGCAGTGTCCACACCCTACTTTTATCATAAATAGACATCTTTTAAGTTAAGCGGAGCAGCGCACAGAAAGAGCAGCAGAGCAGATACACAGCGAGAGTTACCATAGTGGCACAACATGCCCTTATATGGCAGACATGTAGGAACCGTCTTTAAGAAATGAAACAAACAGCCAGTATTAATAGTGTGTTTAATGTGTGTGTTGTGATGTTTTAATAATAAATCATTTGATTGGTCAATTAAAGTAAATAGTTAACTTGGATCAACTGTTGTATTTTGCTACAAAATCCGAATGGGATGTGAAACTATAACATTATTTTCTTCAACAATCATTAAATTTTGATCATACATTATAGAGCTTGTACAGCAAGAATAGATTAATTGATAAGAGTAAATCCTGTGTTTGGGCCGCATAAGACAAGCACAAAACCAGAATTACAGAGCAACACGGTGCACAGTACATTTACTTGAAAGCATAGGATCATATAAGCAAATGTTTATTAATTTGCATGCATTAAATACAAAATTAAAATGTTCCATCATGCTATAGATTTGCAATAACAATGTAAATTGAATACATGTGCATGATGTGGTGATTTATGCTACGCTGAGGCTCGCCGTTGAAGGCTTTGAGCTTCCAAATACTTTGAGGACCAGTAACAAAATTGCTGCTGCTGGTCCTGACCAGTAGGCTCAATAAATATTTCTCTAACCATGATTCTGTGGAGAGTAACTCCCTTTTGGTGCCAGTCTCAAATGGCTGTTCAATAAACTGCAAGACCGAAGGTTGGGGGGCTTGCTCAACACTGTATCATTTTCAGAAATATGTCAGGGGAAATTAGCCTGCACCCACTCGGTCCTCTTGTCACATTGTCACTGTCGCTATGGACAAAATCGACTTCTACGAGTTTAATTTGCCCAAATATAGAGCTGACTAAAGGCAACGAAACAGTGTTACATACTAGGATCTGGTCAGTTGAAGTGGGGCAGATCTTCTGATCGTCAGTCATGTACAACCAATCAGTAGTTTTCTGCATATAATGGCATTACTTATCTTATGAAACAAACTATACGCTTCTAACTGTGGAAGCTTTGTGCATGTAAATATTTTGTAAGAACTCACTCTTCCACAGCATATACAATATCCATTTTAGAGGATTTGGTCTTAGATTTAACTTAAGCATGGTCCCCCAATCCTGACTTACATAATTATCTTTTTAAAGAGTCATTAAGCCATCTCATCTTTGTCTGAACTGCCTTCAAACAAATTATTAACTATAAAAATGTAACTACAACAGTTGATTTAAAATTTTATTGTTCTTCCTGTAGAATGCTGCAAGAAGATCCTGTGCTTTTCCAGTTGTATAAGGATTTAGTCGTCAGCCAAGTGATCAGTGCCGAGGAGTTCTGGGCTAACCGGTTAGGAGGTATAAATAATGTGGATCTCACATTATATAACTACAAACAAGATGTTGGTATATCTGGAGCTTTTTTGGTGAGTATCTAAAGTGTATCTCATGTAGAAATTAAAGTAATCAATCAATCAGGAAAGAACTGATTTAATTTTCTAGGGCAAAGTCAGGAAATCTTGGAAAATTGGAAAAATCCCTGTCTTTAACATTGAACAAATTTTCAAAAATTCGTAACTGTCAGAAATGATCAAATCTCTTTCATATTTGAAAACTTTATGTAGGGTGGCATTCTTTATCGACTGACAAAGTGTGATCCGGATCTGATCCAAATGACAGATTTTGTGGCCATTTAAATTTAACATTGAAAACCCCATTTAATGTATATTTTACATGATATCTTAATTACTAGGGGAGCTACGACCACACTACCTTTGCACCCCCCCAGGACTAAACCAAACCAACTTTTTTAGGTGCCTTAGATGACCCCAAAACACAATCAGGATGGTCCCAAAAATAAAAACTGGCCTCAAGCCAGTTATCCAAGATGGCCTCCAAGATGGCCACCAAAATAGGGTTTTTCACTAAAACACCTTTAAACAACATATAAACAACTTAAATATCACAGAAGACCATTGCAGGTCACAGCAAACTCATTTGTGCCTAATCTAAATTCATTCATGGGTTTAAGATTCAAAATGGCGTCCAAATGGCCGCCAGTAGACCCTTATCATTGAATCTCTGTGATATTTAAGTTGTTTATATGTTGTTTAAAGGTGTTTAAGTGAAAAACCCTATTTTGATGGCCATCTTGGATAACTGGCTTGAGGCCAGTTTTTATTTTTGGGAACATCCTGATTGTGTTTTGGAGCCATCTAAGGAACCTAAAAAAGTTGATTTGGTTTAGTCCTGGCGGGGGGTGCAAAGGTAGTGGTCGTAGCTCCCCTAGTAAATCAAATGTGCCCCAATCACTCTTATACTCGAAAGTGAGTTGGAGACTGGCACTCGCTCTTGCCTGACAAAGTCTGATCTGGATTGTGGATGTTGTGGACATTTGAATTTAATATTGAAAAGCCCATTTGATGTACATTTTGAATTGTATCTCAATCAAAAGTGCCCCAATCATTCTCATTTGTGATAATGTGGTGCATTCTCAATGAATAGACTAAATTTAATCCACATCTGACCCGTATTCCGGATTTAGAGGATATTTGATTTTAACATTGAAAAGCCCCATTGAACTATATTTTGTTATGTTTTATCTTATGAAAAAGACACTTCTGACAGGGCTTTGACCTTGAAAATTTTTTCCAAGGTAAAAATTTGTGGAATTGGAAACTAGTGTTGGCGGAGCTTTGTGCTCTGCAGTACTCTAATTATTTCATGTTGTGGATAAAAATGTAATAATACCTCAACATCCTCCACATATCATTAACAGTTGACATTTTCGTACAATACAGGCTGACATTCGGCCACAGACAGATGGCTGCAACGGCTTGAGATACAATCTTACAGCTGACATTATTGAATCCATCTTCAGAACATATCCTGCAGGTAAAAGAATTATATCTCCACAAGTTAGGACTTGAACTATGTATACCAACAGTAACAGCAGACCGTGGATATGCTGTTAATTTTCAATGTTGACTCCTTGCAGTATTCTGGTTTTATGTAATGACTTTACTTATTAATGCACTGACAGCTCTTGAGGAAGAACACCTATATAAAATTATCTCATGCAGACTTTTGTTAATCTGTAAATCCGCACTTCATAATAGGTAGATGTATATGTGGTGATTTCACACTAACCTCTGCAGTTAATTAGCAATTTAATGGGTCATGAAGTTACTTTTATTGTATAGCATTTTTAAAGAGCCCTCCATGAGCAAAGAGCATACCAGATTTGATCAGTCTGTGTTAAGAACTCTTACTGTAATTGCAAGTTGTGCAGTGTTGGACAGAATAATGTCTCATTAAAAAAAAAAAAACTATTTACGAAAGATACCATATCATGCATTGTGTTTAGGATATTTTATTAGTGTGCATCAGTTTAGGCAGGCAGATCATTGACAAAAAATATAAAGTTCATCTGATTATTGTGGACAGAATATATTGCCACATTTTTCATTGTTTCCATCATGAATTTTATGTTGAAGATGCCCTTTTGGTTTACAGATGCTGCAAGTGGGAACGCAAGTTTAATATTTTCACTCCACCTACATGATGACATTTAGCTGTGCCATACAAGTTCACTATTCTGTGGCATTCTGTCGTGTATTGTTGTGAACCCTGCTGACTGATGGAGCTCACCAAATGTTTGTGCAGTGATGCCCACTTTGGGTTAGTCATCTAAGGGTGGAGGGTGATAGCCATTCAGAGTAGAGAGGCACCGTGACGTCACTGGCTGGTCTCTCTCTGGCTGCTAATTTGTCATGGCAGAATCCGCTCCGAAACCGCTATGTTTTTGCGTAAACATAACATGCTTCTCATATATTATGTAAAAGCTAAGAGAAGTAAATACTTGTAAAATTAAAAACACTGTTTTTGGAACCTGATAACTCCTCTGGAGTGATTTACAAGACATCTCGCAGATGTCAGTGTGCCTGAGCATCACACATAGCGAAATCTGCTCCGAAACCGCTATGTTTCTGTGTAAACATAACATGTTTCTCATATATTATGTAAACGCTAAGAGAAATAAACACTTCTGAAACTAAAAACACTGTTTTTGGAACCTGATAACTCCTCTGGAGTGATTTACAAGACATCCCGCCGACATCAGTGTGCCCGAGCATCACACATAGAGGAATCCGCTTCGAAACCGCTGCATTTCTGTGTAAATGTAACATGTTTGCCACATATTAAATAAAAGACAGTGAGAAATAAACACTTCTAAAAGTGGAAACACTGTTTTTGTAACCTTATAACATCTGTGGAGTGAATTACAAGACATCTTATGGATGTCAGCGTGCACGCGCATCACACGCACTCAAAGGTCATTTTCAGTCTTTTCAAAAGCTCATGTATACGCATGCCCTCCTGGAGACACCATTAAAAGGTACACAGTCATACAGCCGAGGGTATTTTAGCATTGTTCCAGGTTAGAACATAAATGTGTTGCTTTGCCGTACTCAGAACAGGATTCTCCCCAGAAATTTTTAGTATAGCAGTGCTGTTGACACTTACTACCCACACACCACCAACGAAGTAGGTCCTCCAGAGGAAGCTCTAGCAAGTACAAATGGAGGCCATTTCCTGCAACTTAACCTTCAGTCTTCTCTAAATATACAACTAAGAAAATACATTAAGCACGATACATAAGAAAATCTCCAACACCAAGTTCTTCTTATGATAGAATGTTATTTATTGCACAAGGCACACTCTAAATGTACCAAATAGCTCTGAAATTAACTTAATTAGACCATGATATTTTTTACCTTTTACATACAGGTTTCCAAAATATTGGACAATCAGGTACTTAAGCTCACAATAACACCCAAATCATTAGCTCATTTACTGAAACTAAAGCTTTTGTACATTTCTATTATTGTTTTGATTAAATATCCATGTATTTATATTATGTATTCAGACTGAACTTACTAAATAAAATCAGTCAATCAAGGAGGTTGTCTAGGGCATGATGTCATTGTTGCATGATCGTCATGGCAACAGCTGTGCAGTTTTCGCATTGGTGAATGTATGCATTTCACACATGCTTTCACATGGTCAGGGATTTAGCTAATTCCAATGGAAATGGAGAGTGGGCAACTGGGCTTCAAATATTCCAGCAGACAGCCCAAAGCAAGCGAACACCTGGACATTCAGAAGCGGGCTGGAAGAGCTGCAGGTGTGAGTCGAGCAGAGATGGAGAGAGAGCTTCTCATCAGTTGGGCCTGTGGCCTGGAGGAGAGATGCGTAATCAGTAACAGATGTCAACAGACAGTGGCAGCAACAGAGAACGAGTCATTTGGAGAAAAAGTGTTTAAACAGTTTAGTCCCACAAAACACACATGGAGATATATATATATATATATATATATATATATATATATATATATATATATTTTCCCTTTTACATGAGGGACCGTAACTTCAGTGTACGAACCAGTAAAGCGTCCAGTCCACACCTGAGAGCTGTTGTGCACTGGCGCTGCCCCACAAAAAAAGGCACGTTAATGATAAATTAATAAAAACTGTCCGGTGTGAAATGGACGATTCTTGTTTCTTGCCTGCAACAACTTTTGATTCCCATTTAGTAACTTTAATCAACAGAAAGGTGAGTCCAAATCGCTCAGGTGTGATTTTGGCCCTTTCTTCCACACGGACTTCAAGGTTCTGTGGACCACATCTATGAAGTTTATTTAGTTCTTTTCATAAATTTTCTATTGGGTTCAAATCAGGTGATTGGCTGAGTCATTCTAGCAGCTTTATTTTCATTCTCTGAAACCAGTTGAATTTCCTTGGCTTTATGTTTGCGATCTTTGCTGAAAAACAGCTCCAAACCATGATGTTCCCACCGCCGAACTTTGCTGTTGGTATTTACCCATTGTACTATTTAGCTACCATATTTTCTGGAGTATACATCACACCTGTTAAAAGAAAATGCCTGTTGAAGAGGAAAACCCCACATATAAGTTGTTTACTCACTGCATGTCAAAGCTGTCTCAAACAACTAGAACAGTTCCATCAGAGAGGTCAAACTTTCCAATGCAACAGTGCTATAGCGTTGATAATCAACTACATTGGGCTGGTCATGTACTTAAATTGCCCAAATACAAATATATAAGGCTGTGCTGCATGGGCAGCAGGAGCGCATGTTGACACATAAAGACACTCAAACAAAACTTATGCACTTGTCAGCTTGAACAAGAGTGGGCAGTCCACCCCCCCCCCCCCCCCCAAAAAAAAAAAACAAAAACAGGAGGAAATGGCACCAGAGCTGATGTAGTTAGGTTTGAGAAACATCATGTAGGCAGTTTGGGAGCCAAGCTTGCTAAGGCCCCCTTTACACAGGATGGCGGCAGTTGAGAGCCTGTCGTGCGGCTTCAAACACAGCTGATCCACAGAGGTGATGCAGAAACACCTTTCTGTGTAACCACTTCAACAGGCCTTGTGCAGTGTTGTCTCATGTAGAGTTTGTGTGCTACAAATTACATCACATTTCCACGGACTTCTGCCACTTTTTTGGACATATATGCTGGATTTTGAATGGTTTACTATTACATTTCCTCACTGTTCGTGCACTCAGTGAGAGAGAGAGTGGACAATACAAGCTCAATATTAACTACATAGTCTTTCACGCTCGTTATTTTGGATTTATCTTGTGTGTGCATACCTTTCTCCGTCATTCACAGGTGGCGTTGGCTAAATCTGCAGAAAAATTACATCATTGGATAATTAACACCCTTCACTGATCTTTTTATGGCTGGAAAACAAATGACCCGTAAAATATATAAACAGATTTTTTAAAAACCATTGCGGGGACTGAAAAAGTCACGGCTGTTGTCTTGTTTGCACTTGGTTCTCCTCTGGCCGGACTGTGTGTTAAACTCTGGATTTTATAATTGACGGGAAAAAAGGACAAAACTGTGGTGAGTCCACAATGAACTTAATGTACCTACTTATATATTAAAATGTTCCATGTAAGGTGTTTTCATGCAGGTTCTGTCAGGCACACGGTAGTGGGGGGGGGTGGGTGGGGGACATGCATGTATAATCCAAACTGAATGTGCACCTATACAGAGATGTGGAAAAATTATTAATTTAATATTTACCTAGTTTTGTCTTTCATGGTGAGAGGTTTTTAGTTAGTCAGTGCTACAGGTTGTCATCATAACAGTAATCGTGGTGCAGGTTACTTCTTTGACGTGTTTGATGTGACGCGTGCTTTTGGCGACAGCTGAGCTGCATGTGCACTTGTGCTGAATTGATGCCGGAGCTTTCAGGAGCCCAGAATGAACCATCATCTGCAGGAAAAGTAAAAGACAAATCTTTATGCCTGATTTCTGCTCAGATTTAAACACACACAAACCTTTCTTATGAACTCTGCAGACATCAGCTGATAAGGAACCCCTTTTTTTGCTTTATAGCAGAGCTTTATAAAATGAACTTAATGTACCTACTTCTATGTTAAAACATTCCATGCAAGGTGTTTTCATGCAGGTGCTTTCACATGCATGGCAGTGGGGGAAAAAATGCACACACACGCGCATAATCCAAATTGAATGCACTGCAATGTACAGAAACATGGGAACGGATTTGTTTAATATTTAGCTCATTTTGTCTACCACAGCAACAGGTTTTTAGTTAGTGCTACAGGTTGCCATCGTAACAGTAATAGGGATGCAGATTACTTGTCTGACATGTTTGACGTGACTTGTACTTTTGGTGACAGCTGAGCTACTTGTCCGCTTGTGCTGAATTGATGCCGGACCTTTCATAAGCCCAGAATGAATCATCAGCTGCAGGAAAAGTAGACAAAGCTCTCTGCCTGAGCTCTGCTCAAAGATTTGAACATGCACAGATCTTTCTGATAAACTCTGCAGACATCAGCTGTCAAGGAACTCATTTTGCTCTTTATAAAATGAGCTTTATTCATAAAAATCATGTCACACGGCCCCGATCATTGCATACCCATTGGCTTTGATATTGTAATAATATTGCTGAGTTCATGCCCAAACTCATGTCACTCTGGTCGTGTGTCAATGGATGATCTGCTGTTGCCATGGCAAAAATGCTGCGGTCATTGCGTGCCCATCGGGCGGTCATGGGGTGGTCTGTAAGGTGTTTTTGTGTGGCCTGTGTGGTATTTGTGGGTCTTCTTGGCTTGGCAGCTCTTCTGCAGAAATTAGGTGCGGCTTCATACTTCACGGTGACTATTGCGATCATGGCGATTTGTGAGAGGATACCAAGTAGACCTTGTAAGGTCCTGGTGGTGGCTGAGAACCTCTTTGGCGACATCTAGCATTCGATGTAATTTCACTGGACAAACTTTGTCCCTGTGTAAAGTGGGTTTCAATGAAAAGAAAGGGTTAGCACCACTGGACAGGATCCTGTGCTTGGCATGTGGAAGGACATGCAAGGCACAGATTGGGATGATTTCCTATGAAAGAACATACAAACAACACTCACAATAGAATGCCCGAGAAATGAGAACTTGTTCATCGTCACTGATTCAAAACATCATGAACAGGAGTCATATTCAATGCTTTTATTTTCAAAGTTTCACTAAAAAAATTTAAAAGGTTACTGTGAAATTACCCATACTTAATTGATGTCCATGTAAAGGCACACTTGATGTTTCTTTTCAGATACATAATGATGGTTTAAATGTGTTTATTTCAACCTGCAGTGAAACAGAAGTATAGTGAAAATGTGCCTCATAACCTGACGGAGAAGGAGTTCTGGACCCGCTTTTTTCAGTCCCATTATTTTCACAGAGATCGCATTAACACAGGAACACAGGATATTTTTTCAGAGTGTGCCAAGCAGGATGAAAAAGGTAGGATTTGTAAATTTTATTTTTGTGTAAATAGTACACAGTTTTGGTCAAATAATAACATACACTCATTTCTGACGACTGTTATGGTAATATTGGTCTTTCGGTGATTTCTTTAAACTGTTCTTTATCTGAGGCAGAAGGATTGTACAGCATATGTCTTTAATAAAAAAATAAATAAAAATTTGATTCATGTTTTTTCTGAAATCAAAATGGGGCCAAATATTATCAAGACAGTCATGCCTGTGATGAGTGTATGTAAACATTAGATAATTCACTGTTTGGTAGAGGGTATGTGAATTACACATACAGAATATTGTATTTATTATTGCACTCTGATGCATGGGGCCACAAGTCTGACTTTTTAAATTTGTCGCACAGGGTTAAAATCTATGGTTGTTCAAGGAGTGAAGAATCCTTTGGTCGACCTCATTTCCTTAGATGATAAAACATTAGATGAGGTGAGAACTGAGGTTTTTTGTTGTTGTTTTTGTTTTTTTTGCTAGTCGCATTCTATTCTCCCTTCTTAATATGCCTGTTTCTGTCACACAGGGTTATGGCATTTGTTCTGTTACACCCTCAACCTCCAGTTCAAACAAGACATTGAAAGAGAGCAGCAATTCTGCCATCATAAAACGTTTCAACCATCACAGTGCCATGGTGTTGGCAGCAGGCTCACGCAAGGGGTACGCAAGGTTTGGGGGGGAAGGGGGTAAAGAAAAGTAGATGATCATATATTTGTTGTTTTGTTAATTGCATCTTTGAAGGGAAACACCCACTGACCAAGCCAGTGAGACGAGCAGTACAGATGGAAACTCAAGGGATTCTGACTTTTTCCAGCCTCCTGTTAAAAAGGTATGATAGCAGTGACATTTTTTTAATATAGATTTTTGTAAACTTTTATCACAATATAATCACAATTATATATCACAGTTGTGTCACTTACTTGTGCTGCTTCTCAGGTTAAATTACAAGAAGCCATAGAATACGAGGATCTGCACATGGAGAACGGATCAAAAACGGTTACGCTGAATCTCAAAAAATCTGACAGGTACAGCTTGTTCATTTCATCATATTTCTTTTGCCTCTGCCAGTTTACTTTTGACAGTGGGTACTTCCAGATGCAGGTGAATTTAATTTATGTTTTCATAGGGCTATGGATTGATTTAAAAATAATTAAGCAACCACAGTTTTCATTGTGTGTAATCATGATTAATCCTACCGCAAACATTGAGTCACCAACGAAATGTTTATCAGCAAGGAGGAGGATGACCCTGAGCCAGGTACAGAGCCTCCTGCTCTTCAGACATGAGGAAAACATCAATAAATTAGAAAATAATAATCATGATTAAAACAGTCACCCCCCCACCCCCCCCCAAAAAAAAAAAAGAAAAATTGAAGTATTGAGGACTACTCATAGAAATAAGACCTACACTGTTCTTGACGACACCATATTTTATGACCAGCATGCCCATGGGTGCACAGATGAGTGCAACGAAACTTGTTGCAACTTCATACACAGTGTGGGAACTGTGTATGAAAATAACAATTTGTCTGATGGGGGGGTGCTTGTGCTGTGTGCATTAGGGCTGCAACATACGCTTATGTTCGTAATCGACATACGCTTATGTTCGTAATCGACTAATCAGGAAAATAATAGACCAATTAAATGATTAGTTGTTTGGTGTATAAAATGATGAAAATGCTGAACAGTGTTTTCCCAAAGCCCTAGATGATGCCTGCAAAATTGGATGCACCATTTCAGTTAAAATGTGACATTGTGACGTTAATCTGGAGCCCTGTCTCCTTCAGCTGTACTGTGGCTTCCCACTGGTTGAATTGTTTCCAACTGTATTGGTTAAATGCAGACTGCAGATTTGCACTTTAGTGTGCATGTACAGTAGTGTTCAGAATAATAGTAGTGCTATGTGACTAAAAAGATTAATCCAAGTTTTGAGTATATTTCTTATTGTTACATGGGAAACAAGGTACCAGTAGATTCTCACAAATCCAACAAGACCAAGCATTCATGATATGCACACTCTTAAGGCTATGAAATTGGGCTATTAGTAAAAAAAAAAAAAAAAAAAGTAGAAAAGGGGTGTTCACAATAATAGTAGCATCTGCTGTTGACGCTACAAACTCAAACTATTATGTTAAAACTGCTTTTTTAGCAATCCTGTGAATCACTAAACTAGTATTTAGTTGTGTAACCACAGTTTTTCATGATTTCTTCACATCTGTGAGGCATTAATTTTGTTGGTTTGGAACCAAGATTTTGCTCATTTACTAGTGTGCTTGGGGTCGTTGTCTTGTTGAAACACCCATTTCAAGGGCATGTCCTCTTCAGCATAAGGCAACATCTACTGAATCTACTGGTACCTTGTTTCCCATGTAACAATAAGAAATATACTCAAAACCTGAATTAATCTTTTTAGTCACATAGCACTGCTATTATTCTGAACACTACTGTATGCACTGTATGTTATTGCTTAATTTCTTATTTAGATGCAAACATAAGCATACTAATACAGTATCTTACAGCCTTTTTTCTTCTTCTATAGATATGCTCATGGTCCTGTGCCACTCCAGTCCCAACAGTACACCACCAGCCAGGATATTATCAACTCTGTGAGCTACATCCGGCACGAGATGGTCAAGTATAAACCCAAACTTACTCAGGTTAGATTGGTCCCAGTCATGTTACTGGAACTTCATAAAGTCATATCATAAATCATAAAGTTGAGCTATCCTAATGGCTAAACCTGGAGATGTGAAGTGTGATGGTGTAGGACTGTTTTGGTCACATCAGACTTGGTGATCTGGCTTAAATCCTATGTTACACAGGATCTGGATCTGTCTGATCCTTTTTGTGTAGAGTTTCCATGATCTCCTTGTGCTTGCCTAGGTACTCTCAGAGTACTCCAGCTTCTTTCCACTTCCAAAAACATGAAAGTTAGATGAATTTGTGACTTTCAGTTGACCGTTAGTGCAAGTGTGAATGTGTCTATCTGTATGTGGCCCTTCGATAGAGTGGCAGCCTGTAAATGGTAAATGGACTGCATTTACAACCCCTGGCAAAAATTATGGAATCACCGGCCTCTAAGGATGTTCATTCAGTTGTTAATTTTGTAGAAAAAAAGCAGATCACAGACATGACACAAAACTAAAGTCATTTCAAATGGCAACTTTCTAGCTTTAAGAAACACTATAAGACCTCAGGAAAAAAAATTGTGGCAGTCAGTAGCAGTTACTTTTTTAGACCAAGCAGAGGGAAAAAAATATGGAATCACTCAGTCCTGAGGAAAAAATTATGGAATCATGAAAAACAAAAGAACGCTCCAACACATCACTAGTATTTTGTTGCACCACCTCTGGCTTTTATAACAGCTTGCAGGCTCTGAGGCGTGGACTTAATGAGTGACAAACAGTACTCTTCATCAATCTGGCTCCAACTTTCTCTGATTGCTGTTGCCAGATCAGCTTTGCAGGTTGGAGCCTTGTCATGGACCATTTTCTTCAACTTCCACCAAAGATGTTCAATTGGATTAAGATCCGGACTATTTGCAGGCCATGACATTGACCCTATGTGTCTTTTTGCAAGGAATGTTTTCACAGTTTTTGCTCTATGGCAAGATGCATTATCTTGAAAAATGATTTTGTCATCCCCAAACATCCTTTCAATTGATGGGATAAGAAAAGTGTCCAAAATATCAACGTAAACTTGTGCATTTATTGATGATGTAATGACAGCCATCTCCCCAGTGCCTTTACCTGACATGCAGCCCCATATCATTAATGACTGTGGAAATTTATATGTTCTCTTCAGGCAGTCATCTTTATAAATCTCATTGGAACGGCACCAAACAAAAGTTCCAGCATCATCACCTTGCCCAATGCAGATTCGAGATTCATCACTGAATATGACTTTCATCCACTCATCCACAGTCCACGATTGCTTTTCCTTAGCCCATTGTAGCCTTGTTTTTTTCTGTTTAGGTGTTAATGATGGCTTTCGTTTAGCTTTTCTGTATGTAAATCCCATTTCCTTTAGGCGGTTTCTTACAGTTCGGTCACAGATGTTGACTCCAGTTTCCTCCCATTCGTTCCTCATTTGTTTTGTTGTGCATTTTCGATTTTTGAGACATATTGCTTTAAGCTTTCTGTCTTGACGCTTTGATGTCTTCCTTGGTCTACCATTATGTTTGCCTTTAACAACCTTTCCATGTTGTTTGTATTTGGTCCAGAGTTTAGACACAGCTGACTGTGAACAGCCAACATCTTTTGCAACATTGCGTGATGATTTACCCTCTTTTATGAGTTTGATAATCCTCTCCTTTGTTTCAATTGACATCTCTCGTGTTGGAGCCATGATTCATGTCAGCCCACTTGGTGCAACAGCTCTCCAAGGTGTGATCACTCCTTTTTAGATGCAGACTAACGAGCAGATCTGATTTGATGCAGATGTTAGTTTTGGGGTTGAAATTTACAGGATGATTCCATAATTTATTCCTCAGAATTGAGTGAGTCCATATTTTTTCCCTCTGCTTGGTCTAAAAAAGTAACCGTTACTGACTGCCACAATTTTTTTTCCTGATTTCTTATAGTGTTTCTTAAAGCCAGAAAGTTGCCATTTGAAATGACTTTAGTTTTGTGTCATGTCTGTGATCTGCTTTTTTTCTACAAAATTACACAACTGAATGAACATCCTCCGAGGCCGGTGATTCCATAATTATTGCCAGGGGTTGTATATAGCGCTTTTCCATCTGCATCAGATGCTCAAAGCGCTTTACACATCAATGCCTTACATTCACCCTGATGTGAGGCTGCTGCCAGGCAAGGCGCCCACTACACACCGGGAGCAACTAGGGGATTAAGGACCTTGCCCAAGGGCCCTTAGTGCTTTTCTGGTCAGGCTGGGATTTGAAACGGGGATCCTCTGGTCTCAAGCCCAATTCTTAACCACTAGACCACTACCTCCCCTAACTACCCTAGACTGTCCAGGGTGTACCCCACCTCACTCAATAACCACTCAGACAGGCCTCAGCCCTTAATTGGAATAAGTGGGCTCAGAAAGTAAATAAATGAATGAATGTAAAGTGTATACAGAGTGCACGCTATGCTGTTCCTTCCACATTTCAAATTCTAGGTCATAAATTGCTTTCACTGACAGTGATGACAAACATTCACTGAGGTTGTACAGACTTTGTTTGTAGTGAAAGTCTTGAACTCACCTTTTTGCTTGACGTTGTAAAACAAAAGATTTAAATTCTTCCTCAACATGAAAATGGTTGCTAAATGGTTGTAACATTTATTTTTTTAAACCTACTTACTCTAATCAAGGGTCACAGGGGGTGGCTGGACCCTATCCCAGAAGTCATAGAGTATGAGACGCGGTACACCCTGGACAGGACACCAGTCTATCACCAGGCCACATATAGACAGACCTGCGGTGAATTTAGAGTCACTATTCATCTAACCTGCATGTTTTTGGGAGTGAAAGGAAGCTGGAGTACTCTGAGGGAACCAAGGCAAGCACAGTGAGAACATGCAAACTCTGACAGAAAGGAGCAGGCAGGAAGCAATCCCATGACCTTATTGCTGTGAGGCAGCAATGCAACTCCACCATGGACCATGTCTTTTTTTTACCGTCAGTAAAAGATTTTCCAATAATTTAGGTCCCAGTTATACATACTGCATTTTAACCTTCACTTTGACCATGTTTTCACCACAGTAATCTTCTCGGCAGGTGTTATCCAGCACAGCAGCTAGTTCTGCAATTGCAGCTCTTTCTCCAGGGGGTATCGTCATGCAAGCGGGAACGCGGCAAGCCATACATCGTATGTTTTGTACAGTTGCTAGAAATTCACATTTGGTTCTGTGATGATTGTTGGCAAGTGATGTGTTTAGAAGAGGTCTTCACAGGTCCCCTTGGGTTTGAGACCCAAACCAGATCATGTCCAATTACACTATGTAACAAATTTTTATTTTTGTTTTGTTCCTGGATACACAGTGTGTTTTCCTAACCTGTTATGCCTTAAATAAATAGAAAATAGCTGTTATTCCACAGAAACTTTGCTTCTGTGATCAGGACAATGATATGTTGAAATTTGTCTGTTTTTCAAGAATATTCTCGATTTGCCTTCACTACTACTGAGTAGTCTTCCAGAATATTCTTGAACTGCTAGAACTGTCCAGATTTTTCTACAAGTTTCCAGAATTATCTAGAAATTTCAAGAAACTTTTAGAACTTTCTAGAACATAAAAAAAATTTAAATCAAAGTTTGTGCTGAATGTAGTCATTTTTCCATAGACTTTAGACATAAGCAGTTGAAATATAACACTTAGAAGCCAGGAACAAAAATTGTGTTATCGGTCCTTCTATTCAACACTGGAACAGTTCAGTTTTGGTTGTGACAGGTCTCAGATCTACTAAGAGATCAGAGCATGCATGCTGTGCTACAGGTGAGATAAATCCTGAAGAACAGAGAATGCAGCATCCTTGCATATTACAGTAAGGTTAAGAACTGTGGATTTGAACAATGCAGCAAGTCTTGAATACAAGAAATGACAACTTTCTCTTGCCATCTTTCTCAGCATGTACAGCCCCAAAGTATTCACAGTGCTACATTTTTTACACATTTTTTGTTACAGCCTTATTCCAAAATGGATGAAATTCATTTTTTTTCTCTCAAAATTCTAAAACTAAAATAAACTAAGAAATCACATATACAACCCCTGGCAAAAATTATGGAATCACTGGCCTCGGAGGATGTTCATTCAGTTGTTTAATTTTGTAGAAAAAAAGCAGATCACAGACATGACACAAAACTAAAGTCATTTCAAATGGCAACTTTCTGGCTTTAAGAAACACTATAAGAAATCAAGAAAAAAAAAATTGTGGCAGTCAGTAACGGTTACTTTTTTAGACCAAGCAGAGGGAAAAAAATATGGAATCACTCAATTCTGAGGAAAAAATTATGGAATCATGAAAAACAAAAGAACACTCCAACACATCACTAGTATTTTGTTGCACCACCTCTGGCTTTTATAACAGCTTGCAGTCTCTGAGGCATGGACTTGAGTGACAAACAGTACTCTTCATCAATCTGGCTCCAACTTTCTCTGATTGCTGTTGCCAGATCAGCTTTGCAGGTTGGAGCTTTGTCATGGACCATTTTCTTCAACTTCCACCAAAGATTTTCAATTGGATTAAGATCCGGACTATTTGCAGGCCATGACATTGACCCTGTGTGTCTTTTTGCAAGGAATGTTTTCACAGTTTTTGCTCTATGGCAAGATGCATTATCTTGAAAAATGATTTCATCATCCCCAAACATCCTTTCAATTGATGGGATAAGAAAAGTGTCCAAATATCAACGTAAACTTGTGCATTTATTGATGATGTAATGACAGCCATCTCCCCAGTGCCTTTACCTGACATGCAGCCCCATATCATCAATGACTGTGGAAATTTACATGTTCTCTTCAGGCAGTCATCTTTATAAATCTCATTGGAACGGCACCAAACAAAAGTTTCAGCATCATCACCTTGCCCAATGCAGATTCGAGATTCATCACTGAATATGTCTTTAATCCACTCATCCACAGTCCACGATTGCTTTTCCTTAGCCCATTGTAACCATGTTTTTTTTTCTGTTTAGGTGTTAATAATGGCTTTCATTTAGCTTTTCTGTATGTAAATCCCATTTCCTTTAGGCGGTTTCTTACAGTTCGGTCACAGACGTTGACTCCAGTTTCCTCCCATTTGTTCCTCATTTGTTTTGTTGTGCATTTTCGATTTTTGACAGTTTGTTTGCCTTTAACAGCCTTCCCATGTTGTTTGTATTTGGTCCAGAGTTTAGACACAGCTGACTGTGAACAACCAACATCTTTTGCAACATTGCATGATGATTTACCCTCTTTTAAGAGTTTGATAATCCTCTCCTTTGTTTCAATTGATATCTCTCATGTTGGAGCCATGATTCATGTCAGTCCATTGGTGCAACAGCTCTCCAAGGTGTGATCACTCCTTTTTAGATGCAGACTAACGAGCAGATCTGATTTGATGCAGGTGTTAGTTTTGGGGATGAAAATTTACAGGGTGATTCCATAATTTATTCCTCAGAATTGAGTGATTCCATATTTTTTTCCCTCTGCTTGGTCTAAAAAAGTGACCGTTACTGACTGCCACAATTTTTTTCCTGATTTCTTATAGTGTTTCTTAAAGCCAGAAAGTTGCCATTTGAAATGACTTTAGTTTTGTGTCATGTCTGTGATCTGCTTTTTTTCTACAAAATTAAACAACTGAATGAACATCCTCCGAGGCCGGTGATTCCATAATTATTGCCAGGGGTCGTACATAAGTATTCACACTCTTTGCTCTACTTTATTGATGCACCTTTTTGCAGAAATTACAGCTTCAAGTCTTCTTGAATGATTCCACAAGCTTGGTGCACCTATCTTTTGGCAGTTTTGTCAATTCCTCTTTGCAGTACCTCTCAAGCTTCATCAAGTTGCATCGGGAGCATCAAGGCACAGCCATTTTCAGATCTCTCCAGAAATGTTCAATCGGATTCAGGTCTGGGCTCTGGCTGGGCCACTCAAGGACATTCACAGAGTTGTCCTGAAGCCACTCCTTTGATATCTTGGCTGTGTTCTTAGGGTCATTGTCCTGCTGAAAGATGAACCATTGCCCCAGTCTGAGGTCAAGAGCACTCTGGAGCAGGTTTTCATCCAGGATGTCTCTGAGCATTGCTGCATTCATCTTTGCTGGGATGGTTGTCCTTCTGGAAGGTTTACGTCTTTCCACAGAGAAATACTGGAGCTCTGACAGAGTGACGATCGGGTTCTTGGTCACCTCCGTGACTAAGGCCCTCTCTGATTACTCAGTTTAGACGGGTGGTCAGCTCTAGCAATAGTCCTGGTGGATCCAAACCTTTTTCATTTATGGATGATGGAGGCCACTGTGCTCATTGGGACCTTCATAGCAGCAGAAATGTTTCTGTACCCTTCCCCAGATTTAAGCCTTGAGGCAGTCCTGTCTAGAGCCCTACCGATATGGATTTTTTGAGGCTGATGTCGATAACAATATTTGGATGAAAAACAGCCGATAATCGATAAATTGGCTGATTTGCCGATAGCCGATAAATCAGCCGATATATATATATATTTTTTTAAATGAATAAAATGTTCTTTTTTGGACCCTTAACAAAAAAGGTATGAGCTAAAAGCTGAAGCTTTGTCCTCATATTGATTAACTTTATAACCAAGAAGAATTTTCAAGTTCAAAAAAATGCAATCAAGAATTAAACCTTTGTGAAATTAGCAAATACATATCCTTAAAAAGAGTTGTGAAATACATCTGATCTTGTACCTCTTGTTGATGCAACTTAGATATAGGTTCAGGATAAGGATATAGATCCTTATAAACTTACTTGTATGCTTTTGTCAGCCGATCAGTGCAGTGTGACGGCGAGTTACGGGGGCTGGTGATGAACACATTTAAGCAGGGGTGTAAGCAGCTCTCAGTTGAATGGATTCAGAGCTCCATCTACTGGACAAATGGACAACATTTTACATTGCCGACACAAACATTATTTCAGTAATTGTTCTGTTTATGAGAAATTAGCTGCGTTCTTTCAGCAAAATTTCAGCCGATAGTGAGTACTTTGAAAAGGGCTTATATCGGCCAATAATATCGGTGGCCGATATATCGGTCGGGCTCTAGTCCTGTCTGAGGTCTACAGACAATTCCTTTGACTTCATGCTTGGTTTGTGCTCTGCTGCACTGTAAACTGTGGGACCTTATATGTAGACAGGTATGTGCCTTTCCAAAACCTGTGCAATCAACTAAATTTACCCCACGTGAACTCCAGTTAAGCTATGGAAACAACTCAAGGATGATCAGTGGAAACTGGATGCACCTGAACTCAGTTTTGAGCTTCATGGCAAAGGCTGTGAATACTGATATACAAGTAATTTCTTAGTTTATTTTATTTTTAATAATTTTTTTTTAAAATCCCCAAAAAGAAAAACTTTTTTTCCACAGTCATTATGGAGTATCGTATGTAGTATTTTTGAGGGGAAAAAATGAATTTCATCCACTTTGGAATAAGGCTGTAACATAACAAAATGTGGAAAAGTGAAGCGCCGTGAATACTTTCCGGATGCACGGTTTGCGACAGGATTCAGCTGTGCATACGTACCCGTGTGGAGAGATAAAGATATACTCTCTTGATTAGGTGGCAGGTGTGGATAAATTAACATCTTTTTCATATGAGATAGTTTGCATCATCTTCTATTCAATATTGCTTTATTTATGTTACATTTACATATATAAATCTATCTGTGCATGCCTTGTTTCCACAGACGATGTGTGCAACGTCCGTAATATATGCAGGTCACCATCTACTGCTCAATGCAAAGAATTTTTTTTTTTTTTAACAGAGGCCACAGCAGGTGACAAATTCCCAGGATTATAGCTGTATTCCAAAATCACAAAAATCCTTGATGTGCAAAGTGAAAATTGCTACGTCACAAACAAACACTGTATAGTGCAGAAATAAATCATGCTCAGCATGTTCATGATACATAATTTTTGCAAAGTTCATACATTGCACAGTTTATTTTTATGCATTTATTTTTGTGCATTCTGTGAGTGACTTTTTTCTTCTGTATACACACGCACACAATTTAGATAAATTGTGTGTGTCAAAGTATTCTGCCATCTTTAACTGTGTTCATCATTTCCTTTTGCCTGGGGTTGTCTATTGAACTTTTCCTACGCTGTCCCCACAATTTCTGGTGGTACTGCTCCATATAGTCTGTATCTAAAAGCTTTCAGAAAATGGAAGCAAATGTGGATGAAGTGAATGCAGACTGTGTGGACGGGGTTTTGCTGCTCCTAGGATCCGTCACTCATAACGAGCAGCACATCACCCTTGACTGTTTTCTCGTCATTTTGGTTGTTCTTGTGCATGGCCTTTTGAATTGAGATAGTTGATAGTTGCCTGGGAGTTCTGTAGTACTAGAGTGAGATTACTTGATGTGAAGTTTTTGTTGTTTTTTGTCATTTCTGTGAGGGTTTTCTTTTTCCATTTAGCCAATGTATCTTCAACCTGTCATAAAAAATTATTACAACAAAAAATGATTTTAACTTCCTTATTTTGAATATTTGCTTTCTCAGAGATGATACCCAATGATGTTCAGGGGGAGTTGAAGCACCTTTATGCAGCTGCTGGAGAGTTGTTGAGACACTTCTGGTCATGTTTTCCTGTGAACACACCATTTTTGGAAGAAAAGGTACTGTTGTCCAGTGTATAGAGAAACTCAAAGTATTAAAAGTAGGTTGCCCTTTGATTGGTTTTGCTTTGACGTCACTTGGTTGATAAAGTGTTTATGGGACATGTTTTGCACAGTTTAAACATCATTGCTAGGCCATATACTCGTATATTTCATGAGCTGAACTTAAAGATCTAAATCATTTTCTATATACACAAAAGACCTGTTTCTCTCCAGATATTGTTTACAAATTTGTCTAAATCTGTTAGTGAGCGCTTTGTTAGTCAGCTCATGAAAAATGGGAGAAAAAACAAAAGTCTTGTTTATATTTTTGTTCAGTGTATAATAGCACCAACAAAAAATTATTTCTTTCCTTCATCTCTATCAAGAAGACTAACTACAGGAGGAAGCACATGAGTGAAGTTTTGAGATTACCTGTTATCCAGCTTGCGTTAGCATCCAGATTTTTTGTAAATCACTTCCAAATCTACCAAGTGTTGGTAATATTGTCTGATCCCTTGAATTTCTTCCCTTAGGGGTTGAAATACTAAATTGTTTCAAGCCAGCATGAATTTTGATAATATTGGCAAGCACCACAAAAATTTAATTGAAAAAACACTGTTAAAGCAAACTGAATTTAAAAAAAAAATCACTTGTCTCAAACACTGCAAGGCAGAAACAAAGCTACATGTAACATCTGCACAGCTTTGTTTCAAAACTCGGTGGGCCCACTGAACCTTTCTTTGTATCAAATTTTGTTCTTAAAAGCCTAGGTTGCAAAAATAGAATGAGATGATGAGTTATGGTAATGCAGAAATTGCTTCTTGCATGATAGTTTTGTTTAATGCTGTTTATACCCCCCCCCCCAAAAAAAAAAAAAAACATCCACTGCAATAAACAATTTATGACTTCAAAAAACGTACTAAAAAGCCAAATGATGGGAACAGTATAATCGTTGGACACACCATGATTGGATTATAAACTATACTGTACATGTATTTGACATAGAAATATTGCAATTGTTTTTGCACTATTTTTCCACAAAAGAAAATATAAACCCAAGTGAGGATCATTTTGCACTTGCTAATCACATTACAATGTTACATATTACAATATTACAAACATTTAAATATTAACCTTAGATAACAATATTGACATATAGATCTACTTTGTATCTACTGTCTCGATCCGCGTCATGGCCCAGTTTGTTTAACAAACATGAAAGCGTATGGCTGGGACCGTGGTATGGTATACAGCAAACTTTACCTACCTGTGAAATGTAAGTCCACTCCCACGAGTTTCACGAGTATCACAATTCCTGCAATTAATTGCAGCGCAAGGAGGCTTCTTGAACTTCTTCAGCTCATTTCCCACACGTAGATGTAAAACAAAGTTAAATTGGTGAATATTCGTAAATATTATCAGCAACGAAATTGTGCGTGTGCTACGAGGGTCTTTTGCAATCGGCGTTCGATGTTTTGGGGGAAGCAAGATGGCGTTTTCTGTACCTCCGAGGGCTTCACGCCTCAACAGCCAATCAACGTTCAGCGATCGATCGGGCCCATTCCATGTAGTGTAGAGTTCAGTGGCTTACCCTCGTAGACGCGATACCCTCACGAGGGCTGACCAGAATATCAAACAGGTTTGATTTTCCTCTGACCATACGATTGCCGATCGGGCGGTGGTCGTCAGAGGTTTAATGCCACTCGTTATTCCATGTATACTACACAATGCAGGACGCACGATTAAGCTGAAACTTGGCACGTCCGAAAAATTCTCGCACGAGTGAAAAATCGGCTGAAAAAAGGCCAAAACTCACATAGTGTAAGCCCAGCTTTAGTAAATAGATCCCCTGACAGTTCTATAAAAATGTATAAATTGTTTTACAGATAAATGAATGTAAAATGGCTAACTCGTATGTATACATCACACACCTAATGGAGGAACTGAAAGACTGAACTGAACTGAAAGGTGTCACACAATTGACTCATTTATTGTTGCCAAACAATAAGTCAAAATTACATTGTGTGCTTTATTTTCATAAAAATATATTTATTTTTTAGAAATTAAGAGTGGACTCATCACCATGGCCTAAAAAGATTAAAGGAGAAAGCCATTACACCAAAATCAACACACACCCAAACACACACACAAAAAAAACAGCTATTACATGGGTGTTTTGCTGTAAAAGCGACTTGGTGTACTTAATAAAATTAATTTCATCAGTAAGACGGAGCTTGATTGGGAAATCACCTAGTGCACAAAACTGATGGTTGCCAGTATTTCAGCAAAATACTGTGAGAATCTTGTGGAAAACCACCTTAACGATTTGTTAAAATGCAATTCCATTGAATGTTAAACACATAAACTGTTGACCCACTAAAAATCAAATATATAAAAATCTCTAGAATCTCTTTAGAAGTGTTTCTCATGCCCACGTATATTTTTTTCTTTTCTCAGTTGTGCTCGTTTTTGTTCCTTTCAAACAGGTGATAAAAATGAAGTCCAACCTTGAGAGATTTCAGATGACCAAGCTGTGTCCTTTTCAGGAGAAGATTAAGCGTCAGTATTTAAGTGCAAACGTAAGTGCTGATTTACCGTAAAATGGCTTTGGAGTTCACACGGGGATAGTTGGACTAAATCTTTGTGATATTCTCCACAGCTGATAGGGCATTTGGAGGAAATGCTGCAGACAGCTTATAGCAAGTTCCATGTGTGGCAAACCCGTCGGATGTCGAGGAAAACTTGAGGATAGATTGTCAAAGAGAGGAATACACTAAAAATGTATGGACAACTGGTCTGTCTGGGCCCACGTCTGCTGCAATGAGACTACGGCCCACAGCCTGCTTCACCAGTGGTTCACACTGACTTAAGAAGATATGGATGGCTGCTGCTACAGCTGCAAATATAAGCAATGTTCAAGCAAGACTAACTGCGTCTCAGTCGTATACTGTAACTGTTTCTTACTCTTCCATTGGTATTTAATAAGTTGCTGAGAGATCAGTTCCTGTCACGACGGAACTTTTAAATGGTGTGACATGACCAAATTACAGGTAAATATATGTGAAGCACTCAGGACAACAAGTGGACATGTGAAGTACAAGCCAAATATAGGAATGCTGATCTGTGAACATCATCTGAGCCCAGAGCAGGATGTGGAGGTTGGACGTGCAGGCAAGCCCTCCTGAGCTTTATGGAACCATGTGTTCGGTAAAGTCTGAAGCAGAAGCGGGACAATTGATATATAGCAATACTGTAAAGACAGTTCTCTAGTGCTTTAGTGTGTGGTCCACTCACACTGTCACTGGTTTGTAATGTCTAACTTCTATCTGCACTGAAGACTAAATGTTCCTCTGAATTACAGCTTTTGTTTAAGATGTTTTCTGTTGCAGCTGCTGTTTTCTCAGCATTTGCAACATCTCAGCGCTTTCTATCTCTATCTAGGTTGCGAAAAGAAAATGGTATTGGAGACTTTGGATAATAAATAGATCTCTTTTCTCCACTCTGTCTAACAACACAATATATACAGTTGTATGTAAAGGTTTGGGCACCTCTGATGATTTCCATGATTTTCCTTTATGAGTCATTGGCTGTTTGAGTCAGCAATTTCAGTTAAATACAACCGCTGGCAAAAAATTATGGAATCACCAGCATCGGAGGATGTTCATTCAGTTGTTTAATTTTGTAGAAAAAAAGCAGATCACAGACATGACACAAAACTAAAGTCATTTCAAATTACAACTTTCTTGCTTTAAGAAACACTATAAGAAATCAGGAAAAAAAATTGTGGCAGTCAGTAACGGTTACTTTTTTAGACCAAGCAGAGGGAAAAAAATATGGAATCACTCAATTCTGAGGAAAAAATTATGGAATCATGAAAAACAAAAGAACGCTCCAACACATCACTAGTATTTTGTTGCACCACCTCTGGCTTTTATAACAGCTTGCAGGCTCTGAGGCATGGACTTAATGAGTGACAAACAGTACTCTTCATCAATTTGGCTCTAACTTTCTCTGATTGCTGTTGCCAGATCAGCTTTGCAGGTTGGAGCCTTGTCATGGACCATTTTCGTCAACTTCCACCAAAGATTTTCAATTGGATTAAGATCCGGACTATTTGCAGGCCATGACATTGACCCTATGTGTCTTTATGCAAGGAATGTTTTCACAGTTTTTGCTCTATGGCAAGATGCATTATCTTCTTGAGAAATGATTTCATCATCCCCAAACATCCTTCCAATTGATGGGATAAGAAAAGTGTCCAAAATATCAACGTAAACGTGTGCATTTATTGATGATGTAATAACAGCCATCTCCCCAGTGCCTTTACCTGACATGCAGCCCGATATCATCAATGACTGGAAATTTACATGTTCTCTTCAGGCAGTCATCTTTATAAATCTCATTGGAACGGCACCAAACAAAAGTTCCAGCATCATCACCTTGCCCAATGCAGATTCGAGATTCATCACTGAATATGACTTTCATCCACAGTCCACGATTGCTTTTCCTTAGCCCATTGTAACCTTGTATTTTTCTGTTTAGGTGTTAATGATGGCTTTCATTTAGCTTTTCTGTATGTAAATCCCATTTCCTTTAGGCGGTTTCTTACAGTTCGGTCACAGACATTGACTCCAGTTTCCTCCCATTCGTTCCTCGTTTGTTTTGTTGTGCATTTTCGATTTTTGAGACATATTGCTTTAAGTTTTCTGTCTTGACGCTTTGACGTCTTCCTTGGTCTACCAGTATGTTTGCCTTTAACAACCTTCCCATGTTGTTTGTAATTGGTCCAGAGTTTAGACACAACTGACTGAACAACCAACATCTTTTGCAACATTGCGTGATGATTTACCTTCTTTTAAGAGTTTAATAATCCTCTCCTTTGTTTCAATTGACATCTCTCGTGTTGGAGCCATGATTCATGTCAGTCCACTTGGTGCAACAGATCTCCAAGGTGTGACCACTCCTTTTTAGATGCAGACTAACGAGCAGATCTGATTTGATGCAGGTGTTAGTTTTGGGGATGAAAATTTACAGGGTGATTCCATAATTTATTCCTCAGAATTGAGTGAGTCCATATTTTCTTCCCTCTGCTTGGTCTAAAAAAGTAACCATTACTGACTGCCACAATTTTTCTTTTTCCTGATTTCTTATAGTGTTTCTTAAAGCCAGAAAGTTGCCATTTGAAATGACTTTAGTTTTGTGTCATGTCTGTGATCTGCTTTTTTTTTTCCCTGCAAAATTAAACAACTGAATGAACATCCTCCGAGGCCGGTGATTCCATAATTTTTGCCAGGGGTTGTATATCATATAGCAGACAAACAGTGATATTTGAGAAGTGAAATGAAGTTTATAGGATTTACAGAAAGTGCGATAATTCTTTAACAAAATTAGGCAGGTGCATAAATTTGGGCATCCCAACAGAAAAAAAAGATCAATATTTAGTAGATCCTCCTTTTGCAGCAATAAAAGCCTCTAAATAACTTCCTGTAGCTTCTAATGAGAGTCTGGATTCTGGTTGAAGGTATTTTGGACCATTCTTCTGAACAAAACATCCCCAGTTCAGTCAGGTTTGTTGGTATTCGAGCATGGACAGCCCGCTTAAAAATCACACCACAGATTTTCAATAAGGTCTGGGGACTGAGATGGCCATTCCAGAATGTTGTACTTGTTCCTCTGCATTAATGCTTTAGTCGATTTGGAGCAGTGTTTAAGGTTGTGGTCTTGTTGAAAGATCCAGCCCTGGCGCAATTTCAACTTTGTCACGGATTCTTGAACATTGTTCTCAAGAATCTGCTGATATGAACTGGAATCTATGTGACCCTCAACTTTAACAAGATTCCCAGAACCTGCACTGGCCACACAGCCGCACAGTAGCAAGTGTTTTTTCTTGGAATGCTGTTTTTTCCGCCATGCATACTGCCCCTTGTTATGTCCAAATAACTCAATTTTAGTTTCATCAGTCCACAGCACCTTATTCCAAAATGAAGCTGGCTTGTCAAGCAACTCGGTTTGAGGAATGTACCCAGAAAAGGCTTCCTCTGCATTACAGCATCTCCTTGTGTGTACTGTATAGTTGAATGATGCACAGACACTATCTCCAGCAAGCTCATGTTGTAGGTCTTTAGAGCAGGTTTGTGGGTTGACTATTGACTGTTCTCACCATCCTTCGCTTCAGCTTATGAGATTTTTCTTAGCCTGCCACTTTGGGCCTTAACTAGTACTGTGCCTATGGTCTTCCATTTCCTCACTATGTTTCTCACAGTGGAAACTGACAGCTTTTTGTATTCTTCCCCTAAACCATGATGTTGAACAATCTTTGTTTTCAGGTCATTTGAGAGTTGTTTAGAGACTCCCATTTTGCCACTCATTAGAAGAGATGCAAAGAGGAGAAATATTTGTAAATGGCCACCTTAAATACCTTTTCTCATGATTGGATTCACCTGTGTAAGGAGGGCAAGGGTCAATGAACTTACCAAACAATTTTGTGTTCCAATAATTAGTGCTAAATGTATTCAAATCAATAAAACAAGGGTGCCCAATTTGATCCACCTGCCTAATTTTATTTAAATAATTAATACACACTTTATGTAAATCCTATAAACTTCATTTCACTTTTCAAATATCAGTGTGTTCGTCTGCTATATGATATATTAAACTGAAATTGATTTATAAAGGAAAATCACAGAAATCATCAGGGATGCCCAAACTTTTGCATACAACCATATATGTATGGATATATACATACACACATACAGGTGTGCTCAAATGTTTACATACTCTAGCAGAATATTTGATTTTTGGGGGGCATTTTTCAGAGAATATGAATAACTCAACTTTTTCTTCACTTACGGTTAGTGGTTGGGTGAAGCCATTTATTGTCAAACAGCTGTGTTTACTCTTTTTAAACCATAATGACAACAGAAACTACCCAAATGACCGTGATCAAATGTTTACATACCCCAGATCTTACTACTTTGTATTGCCTCTTTAACATCAGTGACAGCTTGGAGTTTTTCTGGTAGTTGGGGATGAGGCTCTCTGATGTTAAAGCTGCTACTGAATGTGTCTTGTACTTTATTTACATCAATTATGAAGAAATACAAACAGTATGGCACTCTATGGTAAATCTGCATGGAGTAGACAGTTCTGACTGTACACGAATAGTGAGGAAAACCACCAAGATATCCAGACAACCCAGAAAAAGTTACAGGCTTATGTGGCTGGAGAAATTGTGCACAGTGGAAGCTCTGCATTTTGTATCACCAGAAGGTACATCTGAGATGCAAGCCCAGATTTGATCTGTTTTGTTGAAAGAAAATCCTTCTCCACCCTACTCCACTATGAAGCTGCCAGGGTATGTAAACCTTTGAATACATCTGTGTGTGTATGCACGCAGTGCATTCAGAAAGTATTCACAGCAGTATACAGTAGCCTCGTTCCAAAATGAATGAAATTCTTTTTTTTTTTCCCCCCCCAAAATTCTATACATAATACCCCAAAATGACAATAAAAAAATGTTTTTGTATTGATATTTATTAAAAAAAAAAAAAAACGAAGACTCATGTATAGAAGTATTCACAGCCTTTGCCATGAAGTTCAAAACAGGATGCTCAGATGCATCCTGTTTCCACTGATCATCCTTGAGATGTCTTCAACTTAATTGGAGTCCACCTTGGGTAAATGCAGTAGATTGGACATGATTTGGAAAGGCACACACCAGTCTACATATACGACCTCACAGCTGACAGTGCGTGTCAGAGCACAAACGAGCATGAAGTCAAAGGCAGAGGCACAAATCTGGGGAAAGGTGCAGAAACATTTTTGGTACTTTGAAGGTCCCAGTGAGCACAGTAGCTTCCATCATCCACAAATGGAAGGCGCTGGGATCCACCACGACTTTTCAGAGGGCTGCCCACCTGTCTAAATTGAACAATCGATGGAGAAGGGCCTCTGTCAGAGCTCCAGCATCCCTCTGTGGAGAGAGGAGAAGCTTCCAGAAGGCCAAACATCTCTGCAGCAATCCACCAATCAGGCTTGTGTGGTAGAGTGGCTGGATGGAAGCCGCTCCTTAGTAAAAGGCACATGCCAGCCCACCTGGAGTTTGTCAAATGGCACCTCCTCCAGGACACTCTTGAAGAACTCTCACCATGAGAAACAAAATTCTCTGGTCTGATGAGACTTGAACTCTTTGTTGTGAATGCCAGGTGTCATGTTTGGAGGAAACCTGGCGCCATCCCTACAGTGAAGCATGGTGGTGGCAGCATCATGCTATGGGGATGTTTTTCAGTGGCAGGAACTGTGAGACGAGTCAGGATTGAGGGAAAGATGAATGCAGCAATGTACAGAGACATCCTGGATGAAAACCTGCTCCAGAGCGCTCTTGACTTCAGACTGGGGCAACGGGTTCATCTTTCAGCAGGGCAATAACCCCAAGTACACAGCCAAGATATCAAAGGAGTGGCTTTGGGACAACTGTGAATGTCCTTGAGTGACCCAGCCAGAATCCAGACTTGTATCTGTTTGACCCTCTCTGGAGAGATCTGAAAATGGCTGTGCACCAACGCTCCTCATTAAACCTGATGGAGCTTGAGAGGTGCTGCAAAGAGGAATGGACAAAACTACCCAAAGATAGGTGCACCAAGCTTGTGGCATCATATTCAAGAAGACTTAAGGCTGTATTTGCTGCCAAAGGTGCATCAACAAAGTTTTGAGCAAATGGTGTGATTACGTATGTACATGTGATTTCTTAGTTTTTCATTTTTAAAAATTTCAAAAAACATTTTTCATGTTATAGGGTGTTGTGAGTAGAATTTTGTGGGGGGAAAATGAATTTACTCCATTTTGCAATGAGGCTTTAACAACAAAATGTGGAAAAAGTGAAGCACTGTGAATACTTTAGACGGGCAGCCAGCTCTAGTAACAGTAGTGGTGGATCCAAACTTCAATCTTCTATATCAGGATGATGGAGGCTACTGTGCTCATTGGGACCTTGAAAGCAGCAGAAATGTTTCTGTACCCTTCCCCAGATTTGTGCATTGATACAATTCTGTTTCTGAGGTCTGCAAAGGATTCCTTTGACTTCATGGTTGGTTTGTGCTCTGACATGTACTGTCAACTGTGGGACTTTATATGTAGACAGGTGTGTGACTTTCCAAATCATGTCTAATCAACTGAATTTATCCCAGGTGGTCTCCTGTTCAGCTGCAGAAACATCTCAAGAATGAGCAGTGAAATCAGGATGCACCTGAGCTCAGTTTGAGCTTCATTACAAAGACTGTGAATACTTCTATACATGAGATTTTTTTTTACTAAGTTTGCAAAAATCGCCAAAAAAAAAAAAACACTTTTTCACGTTGTTATTGCATATTGTATTGTAATAGAATTTTGAGGAAAGAAATGAAATTCATTTTGCAATAAAAGCTGCATAGGCCACAATACATGCCCATCTAAAGCCCTGTTTCATACAATTGTAGCATTATTTATTTATTTATTTATTACCTCCACACAGGAGCACCAATAAATATATGTAGCGGATATTTAATAAAGCCTCCACACGGGGGACCATTAGAATGTAGTGTTTAATAAATTTACAGATATTCAGGCCTCGTAACAGGGGACCATAAAGATGTAGCAGAATAAGTAGTTAAACTCCCAAATTTAATTAGATTGGGTTAGGCCCATCTGATGAGGTCACCAAAATAATAACAATTGAGGGTTTAATACTTATTTAATTATTACTCGGGGCACCACCTATTTATAGCATAGGTACTTTAAGCATTCATTAATTTATCAGTCTCAAATTAATTAGTCAGTCTCAGTTTAATTAAATCAGTCTCTGATCTGAAAGTTATGAATTCTCAATACGATTAACCACAGGTTTCCTTCTGAACACAAAGTGAACCACAGCAGAAATATTTACAATTTATTTTCAATTATATAGAAATGAACAGTTTACTGGGGTTTTGTGGACAGTGATTAAATAAGTTCATTCATGGAAACAGTTTTCTTACTAACTCAAGAGACGTTGAAAGAGAGAGATAAAGCTTAAAGACTTTAAGTGAATAAATCCGATTAGAATTGAATAATGAAATTTGAAGCCAATTAACTTGAAGAAATTATTAAAGACACATATTAATATATTTAAATAGAAGCAGAATTAAAAATATAAGAAGAGCCACTTCACACCATTAACAACAAAAAGCCCTTTTACTGGAACCTTTAACTGGGTCACTTAGCTGGTCCATTGAAAAGGTGGTTCGGACGGCCCGTCCGTCCGTCCGTCGAAGATGTAGGTTCTGCAGCGTGCTCACTTGGGTCAAGGGGTTAACTCAGCGGTTTCCCCGTGTGATCCCAAAGGCTTGGGACGGTTGGTTTTACCGACAGGATGGCTGCATGCAGTCAGGTTTGAAATCAGCTCTGTCATCAGCTGCAGGACCTCAGAGGTGGAAGGTGTTTGTTGAAAATGGGTCCTGATAGCTTTTCAAAAGTGTGTTGGAGCCAGATTGTGTGGAAACGGGATGCATTCAGTAGCAGTCGATTTAGAAAATTAACACTTTAAGAGCATTGAAAAACAAATACCACAGAAAAGGAGAAATCACTTTTCTGTAAATTCGCTATTAGTTTGAAAAGCTCAGCTTGTAAGGTCTCTTAAAAATTCAAAATACTTGATGCACCTAAAGCGTCAGGTTAAAACTTTAAGGGTTTGTCAAAATAAAGAATGACTGAAATGAGTGCCACATGGTAGCTTAGCTTAGCTTAGTAATGGGGCTGGGGCCTTGGCCCAAAAATAAAATTAAGCATTAAGGGAAGAGAGAGAAGAAAGAGTTACCGGCAGAGAAGAGAGGAGAAGGAAAAGGGAGCTGCCGGCGGAAGATAGAGCGGCATACGCTGTTCTAACTTTTAAAGTGGAAACTGATGTCACCAAACTCCACCCATATTAGGGTGTGTAATCTCACAGAAAGCTCCATGTCCTCAGAGGGCAGACAGATATGATTCAACTATTTAAACACATTAACAAACATAATGGATACACATTATTACTAGTCAGACACATCCTTTGGATAAACAGAATACTTCAACATCACATTTTAGATAATGCCAGAAAGGAAATACTGATAATGCAGAAATAAAAAGAAATACTGATGCAATTTTTTTTATTTTAAAAGAAAGGTCTTTTCCTTTGCTTTAAACCTCAAGCTAAAAGCTGATTGTCAAGACAAAGTTTTATGACTAGGTGTTATCATGGGGGAAGGGTTATCATGGGGAGAGGTTCTGTCCTGGGCTTGAAGTCATAAAATTTGGGTTCTCCTGGCCTGGAGAAGCTCAGATTCTGACGTGAAGCCATTATAATGTCATATAATTCATAATGACTGAAAATTCACTTGATAAAAAGGCAAGGGCTCCCCTTTGAAGAACTTTGAATTACAGTTTTGTTTTTCTCAGCGAAGCAGTGTTGACGCCAAGGGGGGGGGGGGGGTCTCAGGCTTTTCTTCCAGATGGCCAAGGAATTTCTCGACTGAGGGTGGAAGCACAGTCTGTCTCCAGTTCAAAACTCAGGTTTTTGTTGAGACAGCATTAATGTATTTATTTAATCAGGGTGAATCGAGGCCATGTGCTACATAATACATAGGGGGACAACTTTATTCTTGAAAGGAAATTCGAAAAATATTGTTGCTCAGAAAATGTATATCCCACATCAGAAAGCTGCCCACAAAAGTGTGAAAACAAATAATTTTGGCAATTATTTTCATTTTAAAATTTGCGGCCAAGTGATATTTAGAGTCATGTCTTTGTTTACATAATAGGACAGTTTCTGCAATTCCGATCCTTTGCATTTTCATTACTTTTCAGTAGCAACTGCCTAAAATCAAATATCTAGTATGCAGAAAATTTGACATTTTGTGTTTATGTGCATTGCAAGATCTTGTTATATCTGGGGTTTCATCCATTACCTGGGGTCCTTGGGGAAGGGTCCTGGGTTGGGTCCTGGAATCTTGTCCTATCCTTGGGATCGTGACACTTGTATCAAAGAGTCAAGTGATCATTTCAAATAGGTAAGTTGTAGATCAGTCTTGTCAAACATAATGCTGCAAAAACTGTGGACTTCATATTTTATACAGAAAATGACAAAAATTTACCCCGCCCGCAACAGTGCCTTTTTCTTAAGTGTTTTTTTTTATATTACTACATTGTAATCTATAATTATTTTCCAACATGATCTGCTTCACTATACCCCTCCAAAATGTAATATGTGACATCGAATAGATTACCTGCTAATAATAATTTTTCATCATATACATGGCAGATGCAAGAAAGACTTGCAGTACTTCACAGTAGTTCGGATAATGCCCATAATCAATTTAAATCATGAATCTGATGATCAGTGGAAACTGATGTACCATAGGAAAACGCGTTTTCATCAACTGCACGTCATCATTTCATGAGCACCCCTCCCCAGAGTGGGACATTGATATTCCTAATCAGGGACATTTCCTACAAAGCCAATTTTAGGTTGCCCCCACCGTTGTTGCACGAAAATTAAAAATTAGGCATATTAGTTATATGTCCCATTGCCTAGCAACATAAAATGAAGAAAAAGTTAAGCACTATGAATACTAAATAATACACTGCAAGTACTTCGGATTCGCCACTTCGCGCGTGTGTAATTTATCAAGAGCATGACGTCACGACAGGGGGTGGGAGGGGAATCACGCTGCCTTCAGGAAGTGCACATCAGCTGAGCGCAGCGGTGACACACACACAGACGGGTTGACACCTCAAGTAATGTAGGGACGTGAGGCAGTGGCTCGGTGTGCGTTTGACGTCTTTGTAATGAACTGACTCTTTCGGTGAGTTTATTTCATCGTCAAACCTGCAAACAGCTTCGTTCCATCAATGTCTACGCTAGCTTGCGCGTGCTACTTGTTCGGCGAAGCTTTAGTATAAAAATAAGTAGCGTGTAGAGACTTCACTTGCATTTTTGTGAATTTCCACACGAACGTGGTGTCTGTGAGAAGTTATTGTGACTTGTGGTTTCCCTTTCATTTTATTTTAGAAAATGTTTGTGTCAGCAGGCAGGTCTCGTGATGTAAACTGCATCAGTCAGTTACAGCGCCCCTGCTGGTTCTTAGTAGATACGTATAGCGACCCGTAAAGTAACTCGATTTCGTTTACTTTACTAATTAAAGGGACTTGGCTGTAAATTTATGCGTTGTTGAGGAGCTGTTACTTTAAATCAGAAGAATTTTACAGTAAATCATTTTTTGCAGCCATTTTTCTTTAAATGGCTCAGGATGATCGGTATATAAGCATTTAAAAGTCATGGAATATGTCATTAATTAATGTTATTCATTAAGCAATAAAACCAGTATAGCACTCTATAATAAATCTGTCTAGAGTAGTGAGTCCTCACTGTCAGGATTCAAAAATAATAGTTACAAGGTACATTTATTTTGAATTGTACTTTGCTGTCAAATGAATTCCTCTTTTAAGCAACATAGAATATCCCATAACTAGATGGAATTGCTTTTTAAAGCTTTTGAATCTGTAATTGGAATAATTAGGGGTTAATTGGGCAATCTTTACATGAACCAGTGGCTTCTTACATTATCTGGGTGGGCAGAGGGTCAGGAATCTAAAGAATTAAGCCTAAGTTGCCAAAGCAAAAATTTGCATCTTCCAGAGTCTGGTTCCTTCTTACAAACCACCTAGAAAATACTTCAGGTACCATGAGCAACTGTACAATTTATTACACAAATCTATGAGACACTTGAGATCATGCAAATTTAACATTATTAAGGAAAGGGGCCCAAATTAAAATGGGCTTTTCTCCCCAAGGTCCAGCAAAATCTCAGCATTACCACTAAGTAACTGTTCGAGTGGGAGGCATTTGATAGAAATTTGACATTATCCACCTTTAAGATAATACTCAGTCACTGTTAACCCAGGTGGAAGCATTCCTAACACCTACATAAAATACAACCCCCTCAGAGTGTTTTTTTTTTTTTTTTTTTTTTTTTTTAAGGGTTCATTTAGAATTATGATAACATGTGGTTGGAAGTACTGTGAAGTGAAGTCATGGCATGTTAATTAGAAAGGGCGGGTATTTGATGAAAGTCATGTGATAACAGTTAGCCGAGAGTCGTATACAAGAAAGAAGTGCAGTGACTCTTGGAAGTCCTTCACATTTTATTCCTTCACCATCTATTTTATGCTTTCCCAGCTGTGGAAGTTCACTGGGGACAATGCCTCTGTTTCCGGTTGTGTCAGAGAATCATGGTCATGTGTTGGCAGAGTTTGACTGCCTCGATCCACTTCTGTCTGCACTTCGTTTAGACTCTGGCAGACTCAAGGTAGGTTTCATCATCACAGTATGTATGAATAAATGAATGTTCCTATTAAATGTCATATTTTTTTTCCAGGTGATTTTTAAGATTTCTTATAAAATTATGAGCAATCGCTTCACCTGGCTGCTGCAGTTAATGGTTATTTTAGAAATTTTTTCTTCCTCTCTGAGTCTAGTCATTTATACTTAACTAGAGTACCATGCTTGTAAAGTGCAAATCTCCACCAACGTTAGTTTCCAATTCCACAAATTTTTACCTTGGAAAAACATTTCAAGATTAATTCCTGTTAGAATTGGCTTTTCATAAGCTAAAACATAATAGAAAGTATAGATCAAAAGGGCTTTTCATTGTTAAAAATCAAATGTCCACTAAATCTGCAATACGGATCAGATGCGGATCAAACTTAAGTCTATTCATTGAGAGTGCATTTTTCACCTCATTGTCAGAATGAGTGATTGAAGCACTTTTGATTGAGATATAATGCAAAATGCACACCAAATGGACTTTTCAATAGTTCATTAAAATGTCCACAAAATCCACAATCTGGATCAGATCCAGATAAAATTTTGTCAGGCAATAGTGCGTGCCAGTCTGCACTTCACTTTCAAATATGATAGTGACTGGGGCATGTTTAATTAAGATATAATGTAAAATCTATATATTAATAGCCAAGTGGCCTATGTGTGTGCATGTGTATGGCTTCGGTCACAGAGAAACTGGGGAGACATGACATTTGACATTTGGTATGCTTATGTGTTTTGGGTCAAGGATGAACGCTGCGTAAATGGAAAGTTGATAGGGACAAATATTTTTGTGTGCATGCATAGGTGCGTGCATGTTATAACTTCGATCACCGGACAAACTGGGGAGAGCTGACGTTTGCCGTTTGGTACAGTTATGTATTTTGGATCAAGGATGAATGCTGTCAAAACGGAACGTTGATAGGACTAATGTTTTTGGAGAAAGTACAAATATTACAGTGCTGTAAAAAAGTGTTTGCCCCCTTGACCCTTTACATGTTAGATTTTTTTATTAGGACATCAAAGAACAAAACAAAAATTCAGGCCTTGTATATTAGAATTTCCAAAATCATGCTCTTTAAACTCACAGTGAAAGTAAATCTGTACAGTTTGATAAAAATTAATTAAAAATTTAAAAGCCAAAATGATGGTGTGAATAAGTAAGTGCCCCCTTTAGTATAGCAAATGTAAACCATCACTTTTATATACAGTTTTCTTCGGACAAGTCAGGGGATGGATACGTGAACATTCCCAAGACACAGACTATGTCTTGGACATTATTTACATGAATTATGAAGAAATACCAACAGTATAGCACTCTATGGTAAATCTGTGTGGAGTAGATAGTTTTCAAAAATTGAGTGACTGTATACGAAGATGAAGAGTGAGGAAAAGCCACCAAGGACACCAGGACACCTGAAGAAGTTAAGACTTCTGTGGCTGTGATTGAATAGCTTGTGCAAAGTGCAGGTTTTGAGTGTTGCATCACCAGTTAGACAGCTTCATGATGAAGTGGTATAGAGAAGCTTCTATTAAACAAGAAGGAAAAAAAAAACATTTGAAAGTTCCAGCTACAATTTGCCAGAAGGCATATTGGAGTTTCAAGTATAGATGTTGATGTTTGTTGAAAGAAAGTATCTCTGTGCAACTCCACTATGAAATGGCAGGAGTGGTGATACAACAATGCAACACGTGCACTTTTTAAATTCTGTCAGTATAATTGAAAGGACATCTTGTTACTAGCTGCTCAAATAAAGGTATGTCCGTCTCTAGTTGGGCTCATATTTCTTGCTAATTTCAGTCAGAGACTATTCACAAATGTTTTGACTTTGAGTCTGTGCTTATTGCATGTGTGTTACAGTGCACCTGTTTGGCAGTGTCCAGGAAGTGCTTGCAATAGGAACATCAGCAGGAGGGCTGCACATAATTCAGAGGGAAGGCTGTAAACAGAGGGCTCATCCTAACTCACAAGGTGATACACACTGAAGTACTGTATTCGCATTTATGCTGCAGGTAACCACAGATGAGCTGCAAACAATAAGTTTGAGGGGGGTGGTGTGGGGGAGTCATTTTTTGTGGAACATTATTGACGAGTCCTGTGGTTAACTGATTAAAAATGGCAATAAGTGTGTGTGTACAGTTCCTGTAGTGGTCATTGTTTAATTTGTCATCACTAAGTGCAAGGGGGTATGGACTTCCTGAGTTTTCGCTGCTTCTCCTGGAAACTCCTCTCAGAAAATTGGAGTTGGCTCCCTTCCATGCTTCTTAAAAAGGAGCCACTACAGCTCCGTTCCTTTTCCCTCTATAGCTATACTTATAACTGGTCACAATAATTTGTTCAGTTTTTAATTTGTGTGTATGCTCCAGTCTCCATTTACACCTAGTTGCATTCTGTTGGTGGATTGCACACAATGCTGGCTTTTATGCACAGATCACATCAGCTGTAATATGCGCACAACGTCCAGATTCAGAGGTGTGTGTGTTTGTGTTTTATTATGGACAAAGTGTAATGAGGTCAAAACAAAATTATTAATTGAAATTTGAGTTCTGGTTTCTTTGCAGTTATGAGTCGGGCAGCCTGACACCCAACAAAAAACTTGAACACAGTTTGCATTATACCAACAAAATATCCCTGATGTTTACAATGAATGATTGGTGTGTGTGTGTGTGTGTGTGCGTGCAAATTGTATTTTTATTATTAGATGTTTTTTTTCTGCCTATGAGAAGGCTTTAAGAGCTCCTTAATAGCGCAGCACAAATCACGAAAGTGCTTTTACGGTTCATCCAAAAAGAACAGAAATCTTGAGTTTTGCCAAGTCATAATGTCACAGTTTTTAAGTTTGTTAGATTTGCCACAGTGCCAAATCACAAGCAAACTACTCCTCACACCAAAAGAAACATGAAACCTATGGGAATTGTTCCTGAAGTCCATTGGTCCACCTGCACATTTACCTTGATGTTTAGGATGGTCTGACAGATTTCTCACAGGTCTCTTTTGGTTGATTTCACTTGATCGCGAGCATCTCTCTACTCTTTTCATTGTGTCATTGCATGTAGGAGAGGAGCAGCAAATGGAGTGTTCTTTTGTTTTTGTTTTTTTTAAATGGAGCTGCTCTCTCTCCTTTATCTGGATAAAAAAGAAGCCCTCCCCTCCTTGGCTATGGCAAGAACGAGCACTTTCCTTTCTAGAGGGCACTGTAAAGCCCTAACTGTCTTCTAAGTTCTTGTTAGCTGATTACCTGACATGTTCTTCCAGGAGGGATCTATCATTCAGGTGGCATGGTGCCCTAACGATGAAGATGTCATCGCTGTTGCAACTAAGTGAGTCGGTCTGTCTACAAGAAAAGGGGTGTCTTATACCTATCTGCCTTTGAACAACATCCACCAGTTGTGATCTGATTCTGCCTTCTTTTTCTACATACAGTATGTTTTGACTGTTGTTGCACTGTTCATCTCTGATGCAGTCAGGGTCTGGTGGTGGTATGGGACCTACAGCTTGAGCGGCGGGGTCGTCCAGAGAGAGTCGGTGTGTCTTGGGAGCACAGGGGACAGACCATCACTGCTCTTTGCTGGGACACCATCACACTGAGAGTGTTCATTGGGGACAAAGGAGGCAAGGTGTCATTTCTCCGTGCAGGCTCTTCTAAACTAGGCAAAGTATGACTCACCTTACTCTTAAATATCGTAGTTGTATTTTTCCTAGAACATATGTAGCAGGCAAAAGGGTTTTAGTATCTATTAATGGAGTAACACCTGACCCACTACACAGCGAAGGCAACTAAGTGTCCAGAAAGAACAAAACAGGAGGCGGATGTCTCAAAATATTAAAGATTTAACAACTCAGAATAAAAGCGAAAGTAGCCAATTGTTCGAACATTGACAGTGCCACTCTAAAACAGGGGAAAAAGTCAAAATAAGGGCAGTCTCGATTAATAGCACATTACAACAGTTTCAGCTGCTGATTGGTTAATCGAATATCCGACACACATACATACATACATACCCTTTTATTTAACCAGATAAAAGCCTCATTGAGATCAAAAATATATTTTCCAAGAGTGACCTGCCCAAGAAGGCAGGTCACTCTTAACATGGTCACTAAGAGACCTAAGAACTTTCATACACAACAAACATACAAAATATCTACACACATATACATACACCCATATAAATAAATCAAATCACAACATCCAGCAAGCATGGGATACAGGAGTGGTGGGCACAGCTAACCAAATAGTTAGCTTCGATAACTGCTAATCAGCTAACTGAAAAGTTGTCTTTTATAATGCTAAACCGATAAACTGCCTGAAAATTTATTGGAAGCTACAGCTAACCGATAACTTTCCATTTTGTCTCCCGTACACTCTTAGCTACTAACAAGCCGATTTTGAGTTTAAGCGCCGCCAAAGGTTTTAATAGAATCAAAGGCAATCACAAACCCAAACACAGCCAATGAGCCAGCTTCTGTCTTTGTGCGGCCTGCCCACTGCTGTGGGGAAGCGTCATTTACCTTGATAGCATACAGTGGTCCAGTCATGAGGCAGAGGTCTTGAAAAGGAAAGCAGGTTTGACTTATGGTTTTGATTTATAAATAAAATTAATCCAGATCGCATAGAAATGCGAAGCCACCGAATTGGACTTGCCCAGATTAAACAAAAATGAAAGATAATTAATGCCTTGCCCAGCCTTATCAGCAGGTGATTGGAGGCCATTAATAAATTAAAATATAATAGATTGTACCACTAAATATAAAAACATATGCTGGATAATTCATGTTTGTTATGCACAAGGATGAAGCCTGATGATGACAGTGTGGCTGTATGCCATTTACCACATCCTTTCACACCCATAGCATCTCCTTCACGCTTCCCTATTATACATCTTGTAGGCCCTTTAGTGACTTTTATGATGAACTAGCGTTCGAATACCTGGCACATTATTATTATCATTATTAAATTTAATTTATTCTATTATTATTGTTGTTATTGTTATTTCATGACGAGTTTGAAATTGCCCCTGTCCCAACTTTTTGGAAATGTGTTGCAGACCTGACATGCAGGGATGAGTATATATTAACAAATGAAATGTTGAACACATTAAAGATGAAATATCCTAGGTTCATACTTTCTGGACTGAAATAGAAGTCAAAAGAAATGTAAGAATTAGTTTTGTTTTATTACCCCTCCATTTTCCTCATCTTCCCAGCTTTTTCTGATTTGTTATTAAATAATGGAGTATATATGCAATGTTTTACTGTGATAATGTACACACAGCTTTACATTTTTAAATATTTTGTGTTCCAGTATATGTTGTTATTATTCATGTGAATTTCCACTGTGGACGGACAGATGATAGACTTTGCAAAAGACTGGAAATGGCTGTGGTCAATACCTACTTTAAGAAGAGGGAGGAGCAAAGGGTGACATAAGAGTGGAGGAAGGTGCATACAGGTGGACTCTACACTCTTTGTAGGAGATGTAAGGTAAAATAAATTGGAGACTCTAAGGTGGTGGCAGGAGAGAGTGTTGCATGACTTTAGAGGTGAAGAAGAGGAAGAGAGTTGTAGCTCAACAAAGGATCAAATGGTGGAAGCTGAAGGAAGATGTGTGAAATTCAGTGAGTAGGTGAGAGAGGGACTGGATGGAGGGGAAGCAATTTTGGAAAATTGGAAAAGTACTGCAAATGTGGTGAGGGAGGCAGCTTTGAAGGTACTGGGTGTGACATCTGAACAGTAGAAGGAAGACAAGGAAACTTGGAACGAATATATTTAGGAAAGCAAACAGAAGTAGAGATGCAGCGTAAGGTGAAAAGAGAAGTGTCAAAAGCTAAGGAAAAGGCATATGGTGAGGTGTACAAGAAGTTAAACAGTAAGGAAAGAGAAAAGGATTTCTAGTGATTGGCTAGATAAAGGGACCAAGCTCGAAAGGATGTGCAGCAGGTTAGGGTGGTAAAAGATACAGATGGTAATGTGCTGACAAGCGAGAAGAATGTGTTGAGAAGGTGGAGGGAATATTTTGAGGAGCTGATGCAGTAAATGAGAGAGAGAGAAAAGGCTTGATGATGTGGAGAGAGTAAATCAGAAAATGCAAGAGATTAGTAAGGATGAAATGAGGGCATATATGAAGAGGATGGAGTGGAAATGCAGTTGGTCCAGATGACATTCCAGTGGAAGCATGGAAATGTTTGGGAGAGATGGTAGTGGAGTTTCCAGATTGTTTAATAAAATCTTGGAAAGTGAGAGGATGCCTTAGGAGTGGACACAAAGTGTTGTGGTTCCTATTTTTAAGATCAGGGGTAATGTGCAGAGCAGAGGTGTAAAATTGACCAGCCACAGGATGAAGTTATGGGAAAGAGTAGTAAAAGCTAAGCTTAGAACACAGGTGATCTGTGAGCAGTAATATGATTTCATGCTGAGAAAGAGCACTACAGATGCAATGTTTGCTCTGAGGATACTGATGGATAAGTATAGAGAAGGCTAGTTGCACTGTTTGTAGATTTGGAGAAAGCTTATGACAGGGTGCCAAGAGAAGAGTTGTGGTTCTATAGGAGGGAGTCTGGAGTGGTAGCAACATATGTGAGGGTGATGCAGGACATGCACAAGGATAGTGGCGAGGTGCGCAGTAAGAATGACAGATTTGTTCAAGATAGAGGTTGGATTACACCAAGGATCAGCTCTGAGTGCTTTCTTGTTTGCAGTGGTGAGTCTCCATAGACTATGATGTTTGCAGATGACTTTGTGATCTGCAGTGAGAGTAGAGAACAGGTTGAGTCTAGCCTGGAGATGTGGAGATACGCTCCGGAGGGAAGGGGAATGAAAGTCAGTAGGAGCTGAGCGCATGTGTGTGAATGAGAGGGAGCACAGAGGAATAGTGCAGTTACAAGAGTAGAAGTGGTGAAAGTACACAAGTTTAAATACTTGGGGTCAACTTTCTAAAATAAAGGGCCTTCACACTGAACACGTCAGAAGCGTCAAAAATTGGTCTAAAAAGCATTATTTTCAATGAGACGCGTTGCTTTTTAGACGCATCAGAAGAGTCGCGTCAAAAGCCGAGCTAAACCGACGCTTCTGACGGGAGCACGCATTGCCGCTTGTCGGCAGGCTGATGCGGTCAAAGTTCAATCCAATCCAACTTTCGACACTCTGAGCTGTGACGTACCTTCGCGTTGTCCAATAGGAATGACGCGTCGGGCCAAAACACGGAAGACTCGTGGCAGAAACCACTGATCTCTACAAAATGGATCGGTGCAGAAACCACTGATCTCTACAAATGGATCGGTGCAGAAACCACTGATCTCTACAAAATGGATCGGTGCAGAAACCACTGATCTCTACAAAATGGATCGGTGCAGAAACCACTGATCTCTACAAAATGGATTGGTGCAGAAACCACTGATCTCTACAAAATGGATTGGTGCAGAAACCACTGATCTGTACAAAACATTAACATGTGACAGGACTACTCATTTATAGAGCAGTTTTCTGAAGAAAAATCATTGGAAATGTTTTTTTGTTGTTGTTTGTTACCTCAATTTGTGATTACTGTTAAAAAAAAAAAAGTTTAGAACACTTGTAATTAAAATAGCTAAATAAATCAATAAATGGTTCTTTAGAAACCTTTCATCTGTAAATTAAAACCACCTGTTATTTCAGATTAGATAATTTCTTGTTTAACATAAGGAACCTTGGACATTTATTTTTAGACAAATAAAATAACATTTAAGTCTGGTAGATTATTTATATCTCATTTCAACCAGAAAAACAGACACTAAATAAATACAAATGTTTATTATAAATGCAACAGGAAATAATTTAACAATGACTGCAGTGTGATTGTAAAGTAGGATTTCTGTGACATAAACCTCGTTTTTTATATAGTCATTTAAACTTGTAATTTCGTCAAAATATGTAATTGCTTTTAATGTTATCAGGACAGAGTCATTTCTAAAATATGAATTTGAGCACAATAAGTGGAGAGCTTCTACCTGTGCAAATGTCTTTTGACTTTGATTCGTGGACATTTTTAATGATCCGTTCATTTATTGTTAAAATATAAAATGAAACAGCTTTTTAAAAATAATAAAATAGTTGCTGTGCAAAGAGCCTTTATTTAGAAGCAGGTGATGTTATGCTGGATTCTCGGGACCAGATGAAGGTCTCTTCTACAGCTTTGAACTCTGGTGGTGTTGCTGAAGACACTTTGTCCTATTTTGAAGAGCAGAGATGTTTTCTTCGACTGGACTTCGTGGTGTTCAGCTCATCAGTGGAAGTTTGGTGTCTGCACAGCAAAATGTTCCTGATTGGGACAAATAAAAATATTTCTTTAATATAAGAACACTAAACAGTTTATATATAAAAAAAGGGAAAAAAAACCGGCAAAAAAATGATGGAAAAAAAAAAACGCCTGAAAAAATAAGTTATTTAAAGTTTAGCTTTTCTGGTGTCTGCAAAAAGCTGTAGCTTTATTGGTAAAAATAAGAGACTGAACCATCTACAAATTAAAGTGTTCACTCAGATCAACTGTGCTATAAAGCTAAGCTAACATAAGCTGATCAATAAACCTTCGCAGCAGTGCAGAAACATCACGTTTTACTTTTATTTTATCCTCACCTCGATAAAGCTGCAGAACTAACCTCCGTTGGGCAAACTGGGACTTCGCAAATATCCAAAAACTGGGAGATTTCGGACTGAGTGGGTCTGCTCCATCCCCCCGGCTGCCTGCCTCGGTCTGCCAAGGAATGATGCCTGAAGGCCGGCTTCTCCGTGCGGGTCGGCCTACTGCTGTTTTTTTAAAGCTTTTTTGTGGTTCAGGCGACCCAAATTCAAGATGGCGATCGCTGAACTTTTTTCAGGTTGTGGAAACAGCCAGAGTGTGAGGTGGCCGCAATCTCCGCCCCCTTGCCGCTTCCGAAGCGACACGTCTGACATCACAACGCGTTGGAAACGCACAAGCCTGGCGTTATGACGCGTTGGGGGGGCGTTAAAGCGTCGCGCTGAAGCTTGCAGTGTGAAAGGCCCTTAATGGAGGGTGTGGTAGAGAGGTGAAGAAGAGAGTACAGGCATGGTGGAGAAAGGTGGCAGGAGTGAATTGTGACCAAAGAATATCTGCAAGGGTTGAAGGGCAAAGCTACAAGACAGTGAGACCAGCTATGTTGTATGGCTTAGAGACGGTGGCACTAACAAAAAGACAGGAGACGGAGCTGAAGATGTTGCAATTCTCCTTGGGAGTGACGAGGATGGACAGAATTAGGAATGAACATATCAGAGGGACAGCTCAGGCCGGAGGGTTTGGAGACCAAGTTAGAGAGTTGAGATTGAGATGGTTTGGACATGTGTAGAGGAGGGACCCAAAGTATATAGGGAGAAGGATACTGAGGGAGGCCAAAGAGGATGTATATTGATGTGCTGAGGGAGAGCATGCAGGTGGTTGGTGAGATGGAGGGAGATACAGAGGACAGTGTTGATCTGCTGTGGTGACCCCTAACAGGAGCAGTTGAAAGAAGAATATTTAATAATATTCATGTGAATTTCCAAATATGATTTATTGTCCCCTGCTACACAGTAGTAAAGTGGGGATTGGAATGGGTTGCTTAGAAGTTTTGTTTTTCTGTGTCCAAATCATCAGAAGAGCTACATGTTACAACATAAACAACTGAACAGAATGGGATGAAACTTGACTTTTTTTTTATTGTGTACTGTTGTTGTATGAGGCTGAAGATGCAGGTTGTGCCCTTTTTCTTTTTTCCTTTTTTAAGAGTAATGGCTACTGTTTCCCATTCTATAGGCTTGTCGGGACCCATGCGACTTGTATTCTCCTAAATTTGTTTCACAATGAGGCATTTTAGCAAAAGCAGTTTCAGTCAGAACACTGTAAAAGACTTTATGGTGAAAGGTGTTCAATTCATTTGGAAACTAAGTACACATCAAAAATGCATTCCTTTACAATGACCTTAATATATTTTATTCATAGTTGCTGCACACAGCAACAGTAACACTAGCTACTGAATGAAATGTGATCAAATGCACATTTGTTATATGTTAAATAAAAAGGTACACTGTGCTTTAATTTCAGTTATTCATAACTTATGACCATCTATCCTGTCACAGAGATGACGGTGACAACGTTGCCTTGTTTTATTCAATAATATTTTGTTTGTGCATAGGGGTCAGCGTTCATTATGTTTCCTGTTCAACCCATCACAACTGTTGACTCCAAAGTAGTTCAGCTTGGGTACCATGATGGTCGCCTGCTTGTGTCTTCCCTTCGCCGTTGTTACCTTTATGACACAGAGAGGTGTGGATCAATATAGCGTCTGTCCTGTATGTAGGCACACAGATAAATGTCATAGTCAGAACACCCATATTCACATGGCGTGTGTGTGTATATATCTCAAGATGTTAGTTCTAAGTATCATTTACTTAATTTTCACTGCATAATTATTTAATGTAAAATAATTCTACACCTGCATACTTGGTAAGATTTTTTTTTTATTCATATCAGTGATCAGTTATTAATTTTTTTTTGTTGTTGATTGTTTTGTCGTCTTGTAAAAATTTTGCATTATTTTTGTTGAATGTTTAGCAATGGTGGTGGGGTTTTTTTTTTTCTTCTTTTTTATGTCATTAGAGAGAGTTCTGGCGTGTTGGAACAAAGACGTGAAGGAGAGTATGGAGCTTGTTTTTTCCCCCAGGGCAAGGGTGTAACAGGTCAGCCTCCCTGTTGTACTGTGCCCGTCCTGGGTCTCGTATATGGGAGGCCAGTTTTAATGGTGAAGTTCTGAGTACCCATCAGTTCAAACAACTCCTCGCCTGCCCTCCTGTGCCTCTCATCACGTACAGGTACTAAATATTCTTGCATTTAGATAACTTTCTTTTAAATGACAGCCTATCAATGTGTACCTCCATTACCTGCAGAAATGAACCATGTTACAGTGGAGAACAGATGGCCCCTCAGTCACTTGCTTTCCAAAAACTGCTTTGTTTCGGGTAATGATACACTTTTGTTTTGAATTTTGTGTATATGAGACAGTGAGTGTGTGTGTGTTGGTAGGGCATGTGAAATCATAAAACAATACTGAACAAGGCAACAGAGAAACCAATTAAACTATCCTCACATTGTGTAGAGACCAAAACTTGCTGACCTGGACGGATTTTGCTGTTTATATCTTTACACCTCAGAATGGCCAACTCCTTTTGTGACTGAGGTCAAAGGTATGTTTCATTATTCTGCCCGTATCCTTTCCTGTCAAGTCAGTGAGCAATGTACATCATGTTTGTACTTACATTTGTCTTTGTGCTGCAAAGTTCATCCCAACTTACCATAGGTTCTTATGCTATTCTAATTTATAAATGTTTTTTTTAATCATTTTGTACAAGTCAGTCTTGAAAATACGGCATTTATTGTTTGTTGTTGTTGTTGTTTTTGTTTTTTAGATTTGGTCGATATTGCAGTCTCTCGCGGTGAGCTCTTCTGTCTCCATAGCAATGGGCATCTGTCCCACCTGTCCCTGTTGTCTCCAGACCGCTGTGTTGAGCGCCTTCTTCGAAGGGAGTCCTGGCTTCTGGCTGCTGCTGTCTGTTGTATGTTCCAGCACACCATAACCCCAGCAAGGTAAGGAGGCTGCTGCTGTCACACTTACTGTGGGTTTGTCCACATGTGGAGTGTATTGTGTATCAGGTTAAGATGTGTATATAATACTACAACACCAGTTCCAATGAACTTGGGATGTTGTGTGAAATGTAAATAAAAACAGAATACAGTAATTTGCAAATCCTCTTCAACCTACAGTGGGGCAAAAAAGTATTTAGTCAGCCCCTGATTGTGCAAGTTCTCCTACTTAGAAAGATGAGAGAGGTCTGTAATTTTCATCATAGGTACACTTCAACTATGAGAGACAAAATGAGAAAAAAATTCAGGAAATCACATTGTACAATTTTTAAAGAATCCTGTGGGGTCAAAATGATTATGAGAACGGTGAGCAAAAATCCCAGACATACACGAAGGGACCTCATGAATGACCTGCAGAGAGCTGGGACCAAAGTAATAAAGGCTACCATCAGTAACACACTACACTGAGAGGGACTCAAATCCTGCAGTGCCAGGCGTGTCCCCCTGCTTAAGTCATTACATGTCCAGGCCCATCTGAAGTTTGTCAGAGAGCATATAGATGACCCAGAAGAGTATTGGGAGAATATCATGTGGTCTGATGAAACCAAAATAGAACTTTTTGGTAAAAACTCAACTCGTCATGTTTGGAGGAAGAAGAATGCTGAGTTGCATCCCAAGAACACCATACCTACTGTGAAGCATGGGGGTGGAAACATCATTCTTTGGGGCTGTTTTTCTGCAAAGGGGACAGGACGACTGATTCGTGTTAAGGGAAGAATGAACGGGGCCATGTATCGTGAGATTTTAAGCCAAAACCTCCTTCCATCAGTTACAGCATTGAAGATGCAACATGCCTGGGTCTTCCAGCATGACAGTGATCCAAAACACACCGCTCAGGCAACGAATGAGTGGCTCAGTAAAAAGCATTTCAATCTCCTGGAGTGGCCTAGCTAGTCTCCAGAACTCAACCCCATAGAAAATTTGTTGAGGGAGTTGAAAGTCCGTGTTGCCCAGCAACAGCCCCAAAACATCACTGATCTGGAGGGGATCTGCATGGAGGAATGGGCCAAAATACCAGCTACAGTGTGTGCAAACCTGGTGAAGACTTACAGGAAACATATGACCTCTGTCATTTTCAACAAAGGTTGTTACAAAGTATCGAGTTAAACTTTTGTTACTGACCAAATACTTATTTTCCACCATAATTTACAAATAAATTCTTTAAAAAAATCCTACAATGTGATTTCCTGGATTTTTTCCCTTTATTTCCTGTCATAGTTGAAGTGTACCTATGATGAAAATTACAGACCTCTCTCATCTTTCTAAGTAGGAGAACTTGCACAATCAGGGGCTGACTAAATACTTTTTTGCTCCACTGCATATTCAATTGAATACACCACAAAGACAAGATATTTAATGTTCAAACTGATAGACCTTTTTTTTTTTTTTGTGCAGCTATTTGCTCATTTTGAAATGGGTGCCTGCAACACATTTCAAAAAAGCTTGGTCAGTGGCAACAGAAGACTGGGAAAGTTGATGAATGCTCAAAGAACAACTGTTTAGAACATTCCACAGGTGAACAGGTTAATTGGAAACAGGTGAGTGTCATGATTGGGTACAAAAGGAGCATCCCCAAAAGGTTCAGCCATTCACAAGCAAAGATGGGGCGAGGATCACCACTTTGTGAACACCTGCGTGAAAAAATACTCCGACAATTTAAGAACAATGTTTCTCAACGTTCAGTTGCAAGGAATTTAGGGATTCCATCATCTACAGTCCATAATATAATATAAGATTCAGAGAATCTGGAGAACTTTCTACACGTAAGCGGCAAGGCCGAAAACCAACATATTGACCCATGAACTTTGATCCCTGCATTAAAAATCAACATCATTGTGTAAAGGATCTTACCGTGTGGGCTCAGGAACACTTGAGAAAACCATTGTCAGTTAACATGGTTTGTCGCTACATCTACAAGTGCAAGATAAACCTCTACCATGCAAAGTAAAAGCCATACATCAACAACATCCAGACACGCCGCCGCCTTCTCTGGGCCTGAGCTCATTTGAAATGGACAGACGCAAAGTGGAAAAGTGTGCTTTGGTCTGATGAGTACATTTCAGATTTTTTGGAAATCATGGACGTCGTGTCCATCGGACAAAAGAGGAAGAAGACCATCCGGATTGTTACCAGCGCAAAGTTCAAAAGCCAGCATCTGTGATGGTATGGGGGTGTGTTAGTGCCCATGGCAATGGGCAACTTACACATCTGTGATGGCACCATCAATGCTGAAAGGTACATCCAGGTTATGGAGCAACACATGCTGCCATCCAAGCAACGTCTTTTTCATGGATGTCCCTGCTTATTTCAGCAAGACAATGCCAAGCCACATTCTGCACGCGTTACAACAGTGTGGCTTCATAGTAAAAGAGTGCGTGTACTAGACTGGCCCGCCTGCAGTCCAGACCTGTCACCCATTGATAATGTGTCGTGCATTATGAAGCGCAAAATACAGCAATGGAGACCCCAGACTGTTGAACAGCTGAAGTCGTATATCAAGCAGGAATGGGACAGAATTCCACCTACAAAGCTTCAACAATTAGTGTCCACAGTTCCCAAACACTTACTGAGTGTTGCTAGAAGGAAAGATGATGTAACACAGTGGTAAATATAGCACTGTCCCAGCTTTTTTGAAACATGTTGCAGGCATCCATTTCAAAATGAGAAAATATTTGCACAAAAACAATAAAATTTATCAGTTTGAACATTAACTCACTCGATGCCCTTGGCTCTTAAACGCGTCTTTTCAGCGCCAAAGACGTTTTTTTCTGATAAAGGAAAGTCTGAAGTTTCTTTTGGTATGTTTGTTGTTGACATGGACATAGAACTCAATTTTCTATGGGTCTTGAAAAAAAAAAACTCAAATGCTGAAAAAATCCTGGCACTGGGATGTTCTGAACTTTGAAAATGGCTGGCACTCAATGAGTTAAATATCTTGCCTTTGTGGTGTATTCAGTTGAATATAGATTGAAGAGGTTTGCAAATCATTGTATTCTGTTTTTATTTACATTTTACACAACGTCCCATCTTCATTGTAATTGGGGTTGTACACTGTATACGTGAAATAACACGGTACTCTCCCCAAGGGCTTTGTTGCTGTGGTGTGCAGGTAGATTACTGAGGAAAGTCTTGCTTATTTCAGGCCAGGAAATCAATTCCTATAGACCGTCTTGAACACCTGAGGGCACAGCTCAATTCGAGCACGCATCCTGATCTGACTGGACAGTTGGAAGAAATAATCTCAAAGGTCGAGCCTGTGGACTCTGCCTCCAGCAGCCGCAGAAGCAGCATCTCCTCTCATGTAAGTTTGCACAGAATCGCGTAAATCATTGTCGTGGTAAAGAAGATAGTCTCTTGGTCGTGTTATCTAGACATGCCTGCGCGTGGGTTTATTTAACATGGGAATGCCATTCCATACGACCAACACACAGTCTTTGACAGAGCCTTAGTCTGGTCGGCTGGCTGGAAAATCCCAGATGGTTGGGGTCTGAGGACCTGCTGAATCCTTGATATGCCTTCACAATCATTGGGTGACAACCCATCAATTCCTCTGCCTGATTCGCATTTGAGGACTTCTTGTTTCACAAGAGCCCCATTAGCCATCTCATGTTCAGGGTTCCTGTTGGGCCTTCATGGCTACTGTAGTGACCATGGGGCACACAAGGTCCCCACCGTGCAGGGCTGTGAAAACTCCACGGATCCGAGGAATTCCGCGGATTTCATCATGGGAGGAGGGGGCTAAATGTAGCATGTGGACATCGCAAACTTTTAGAGCTCAAGTTTTAAAAGAAGAATTTTGCAGCATGTCTATGTCACGGAGCGACATCAGACAGAGCGAAGATGGCGAGAATGACGGTTTGAAAAAGTCTGATAAGAACAAGAATCTGTGGAATTGTCGCTGGCTTCATGAACACATCTGAAAGATAAACAGGACAGTGAACTGTGCCATCAAACACTGTAAGAATTTTTCTCTCCAGAAATTAAACATTGTGCTGTTCAAACAGGATTTAGACAAGATTATGTGACTTTTTTGATTATTAATCTAGACTTTATTTTATTGGAAAAAAGACATTGTGGCTTTGAATGGATTTACAGGAATTTATACAAGAATGTAAATGAGTTTTTATTAATGTAGACTTTTTTCATAGGAAAAAGACACTGTGGATTTACAGGAATTTACACAACCATATGTGACTTTTTTACTATAAGGTGTGTTATTGTTATTTTACCCTGATTTTCAAAATATTCTACATTACAAGCTTTAGCTGTGGTTTTTGAAATGCTTTAATAGTCTTTTCAGTCTTCATGAATTTCATGTAGTTTAATTGTTCTGAGTTAATGCATAATTCTGTTTACAATTAAAAGGAAAATCATTCCAGGTCCTACTTCTGCATCATATTCTGTTATTTCAACATTGTTATTGACAGTTAAAATGAAAGGTTGAATCTAGGATCATTTCAATATGCACATCTTTTGAGATGCTGAAAATGTATCATTAGATACAAGATTTGTTTGGTTTCGGGGGCCCCGCAGGCCCTAAACCTCGGCTCGACCCCCTGCAAATTTTCCTTGGATTTCACAGTTTTCATTTCACAGCCCTGACCGTGTTTCACCCCAACTGGCAATTCCCTACTTGATCAGTTACCCAGGTGTCACGATGTGGACGAGGGGCTGGACTTTGAAACCCACATAGGTCATTAAGTCACTCTTGCTAGTATCAATAATTACAGCTTGCTTTGCATACATAATTTGTCAGGTAACATATATAATTTATTTTTGTTTGGCATCTAGTTCATGTACTGTATAAGTATTTTCATTTTATGACAACACCTACTTTGTCATGAAACCTGTTGAATATTGGTGGTGTGTATCAATAGCATTTGTTTGTGTATTGATAGCATTTGTTTGTTTGCCTTTTGTTGGTAATGACAAAACATTGAAAATAAAATTGCATATATAATCTTGCTAACAATAGACATTGAACGACAATGTGTCAACCCTCTGATGCTTCTTATTGGTGATGTTTTAATGTAAGATTGTAAAAAGTGAACTTGTCCTTTTAAATCTCCCATCATATCAGTTAGCGCTATTCTTTATACCCTTTCAGTCACCAAATGCTTTGACTTGATACCTGTGTAAGGTCCTCACAACAGAAATGCCTTGTCTCTAAATTTCAACCCATCAATTGGGTTTGTCTGCTTTCTTTTTCTCCATCTGAGTCTTCCAATTCCATCTTCTCTGCTGCCTGCTCTTTCCTTACTAGAAAGTTTTACAAAATTTTACAGGTTTACAAAATTACTCATGGAAAGCTTGTTAGTTATGTACAGACAGGTTGTTCATTGTTGCATTGTATTTTCTATTAGCTGATATTTTGTGATGGTGACATTCTTCTGATAAGTAATGTAATTAAATAGAAGTGATGTATCTAGGTCAGACAACGGCCAATTAAATTCCCCTTTTCTACTTTTCTTTTACTAATAGCCCAATTTCATAGCCTTAAGAGTGGTGCATATCATGAATGCTTGGTCTTGTTGGATTGTGAGAATCTACTGAATCTACTGGTACCTTGTTTCCCATGTAACAATAAGAAATATACTCAAAACCTGGATTAATCTTTAGTCACATAGCACAACTATTATCTGAACACTACTGTATATTGACGAGCGCGCACGCATGATGTCCGTGGCTTCTCCACTCGACACTGAGGCAAAACTGAGTCTTTTCAGATTATTTTATTTTACTGTTTTGTGGATCATGGGATAGTTTCATCTCATGCAGACTGAGACGTTATGAGCAGATGAGGACTGGGAGGCTTTTAACTTGTGACGCAAAGCGGCTTGGTTAACAGCAGAGACTCGATACATCAGCCGCAATAATGAATTACAGCCAGCGCTGTAGCCTGGCACCAAACTCCTGTGTGACAAATGGACTTTTCTTCAGCCACGACAGAAGGAATTAAATTTTCAGACGTCATTTTGTAAAGGTGGATAAGTTTTCAGATGATCTCACTGAAACTGTCAGGTAAGACTATATTATTTACTCCATGGGTGAGTGGTTTTAATATTTAATAATGTGTTAACGCTTAACGTACAGTACATTAAGTACTGTACATCAGTTCATTGCGACCAAAGAGCTGGCAAAAAAACCAAAACAAAAAAACAGCTTATCTCTACCGGCATGCCGAAATCACCTTCCAGTATTGTCACTGTTGTCAGACTGAAGGTTTTCCTCCAAGGTTTCTTCTCCCTCATTGTCATCTAAATAAAGCTCAAAACCATAAGGTTGTGCCCCCCACAGTTTTTTGAGAATCACCTCCAGACTGGAATTAAAGAAAAAAAAGCTCCACACTCGAAAAAAAATCATCCGAAAACAGCTCGACGTCCACTGTGTTTACAGTTGATTTTGGCTTGAATCAGCAGGTGCCGTTCCGGTGATGACGTAGGAACAACATGGCCGCAGCTGAGGGCTGAAATAAAGCGCAGGCTTCAGACAGCTGTTTATCCTTCATCTGCGCACTTATCATTGACTTTTATTGTTCAGGATTTTTTAAAATATTTCATCATTTCTAGTGATTATTTGTGCACATTTTTTTGTGTCACTGACACTTTAAACTCAAACTGAAAGCAAATCTCTACAACTTGATATAAATTAATTAAATATATAAAAGCTGAGATGATAGGTTGCATAAGTTTCAATTTCTGTTCAGTTTATTTCATTTATATAGTGCCAGATCGCAACAAGGTTGCCTCAAAATCGCAACAAGGTTGCCTCAAGGTGCTTCACACAAGTAAGGTCTAACCTTACCAACACCCAGAGCAACAGTGGTAAGGAAAAACTTCCTGAGGAAGAAACCTCAAGCAAACCAGACTCAAAGGGGTGACCCTCTGCTTGGGCCATGCTACAGACATAAATTACAAAACAATTCACAAAACGAACATAGAGGAAATGTTGCCGGTGCACAGGACGGTTTCTGGAACAAATACCACACCCATCTCTGGATGGAGCTGCACCTCAAACAGAGAGAAAAGAAAAAAGCAGAATCAAGCATCAGAAAGATAAATACAGTGTTAAGTGTAATAAGTCATGGAACACTTTGTTATATCTGTGAATAATCAGTTTTGTTGCCAGTTTTCTTCAGACAAGCCAGGGGATGGATACATGAACATTTCCAAATCACTGAATATGTCTTGGACTTTATTTACATCAGTTATGAAGAAATACAAACAGTATGGCACTCTGTGGTAAATCTGTGTGGAGTAGATCTCAAGAGTCAGGAAAGACACAAAAACCCCCAGAAAAAAACAAAAAAAAAAACAGAAAAGTTATGCAGGCTTCTGTGGCTGTGATTGGAGGAATTGTGCATAGTGCATGTTTTGCATTTTGTATCCACAAAATAGAGCTTCATGATTAAGTGGTACAGAGGAGGACTTTCTTAAAAAGACCTGAAAGTTCAGCTACAGTTTGCCAGAAGATAAATCTGAGATATGCAAGCTTAGATTTGATGTTTTGGTGGGAAAAAAAATCTCCATTTGCAAGGTATGGTTTTCTTTGCACCTGCTTGAAGTATAATAGAAGATATTTGTCCGATTTCCTCAGTCCTTGGGGGTAGATTGCATAGATAAGGTGAAGAGTAGAATCACGGGCTAAGCTCAAGCCCATTATAGTATTTTTTTTCTTTTATCACCTCCAACCATCCAAACTAGTACATTCCCAGAAAATATGAAAATGTCCTGTTGACATACTCCCACAGTTCCTCCAACACTGAGCCTTGTCAGGGTCTTTACATTGTTCACTCTTGGTACTAGCGGTAATAATAATAAATTTACCATATTTTTCCATGCAAATTCCCCTCCACAGCCTTAGCTTGAAATAATTACCACAGCATTGCATATATTTGATCAGTTATCAGCTTTAATGTATGTTGTATTAAGATTTGTCCCCATTTGTAAACATTAGTATAATCTGGATATCTGTTTCTTGGAGCATTTTCCTTTATAGGAGAATCAAAAAGTATCTTAACCAGGCCCGTTTCCTCCTCTATTTTATCATAATCTATATTATAATAGCCAAGTGGCCAATTTATCTTTTTATTATGGGTTTTTGTGCTTTGATTCCTGGAAAAGTCCTATATAGTCAAATAATAATAACAAATGTGATTTTTCTCCCCTCTCAGTATAGAAATCGCACCAGCATAAGTCACTGCACCTCATTCTTTCTCTCCCGTGAGGGGTCGCCACAGCACATCATTCATTTCCATCTCACCCTGTCCTTTCTAACTTCCTCTGTCACACCAGCCACCTACATGTCCTTCTGCAGCACATCCATAAACTCATCTTTGGCCACCCTCTTCTCCTCCTGTCTGGTGATTCCATCCTCTGCATCCTTCTCGCTATATACCCTCTGTTCCTCTTCTGCACATGTCCAAACTGTCTCAATCTCACCTCTCTAACCTAGCAAAAATTATAATAATAAATAAAATAAGTGACATTGTGCTCTGTGATAGATTGTTGTACCCTCTCTCATGCCCTATGACTCGTGGGATACTCCTCCCCGACTCAGTTGGCCCTTGATTGGAGTAATGAATGAATGAAAATGAATGAATTAGGCTATTGTATAACAGTACAAATCCAGTATGAATATGTCACACTTTAAAACTACATATGGTACGTATTTTGGAGTCTTGTGCTTTATCCCTTCACATTGTAACAGAGTGTACTTCTCCCTTTATAATCATCCAGGAGAGCTTCAGTGTCCTGGATTGTGGAATCTATCGTGTTATTAGCCGCAGAGGAAGCCAGTCGGATGAGAGACATGTTCGCTCATCAATCAGTCAATGTCGGAGGAGGAGCGACTCAAGGATTCATCTTAATGCAAGATGAAGATCCAGGGGATCATGGTGAGAGGCAGATTTTCTGTTGAGCATTTGAATGAATTTCTATATGCCATCAACCAATGTCACCAGCAGGACCATTTCTTTTGCAGAATATTGTGTTGTTTAAAAGCAAATGTGATGGATGCTTCCAGTGTTGACCACAACCATGAGAATTAGTGTTTCATTGTGGAATTTGTATTTTTTTTTTCTTCTTATTTTTAAATTTTATTAATTACCTGTTTGTTTGTTTGTTTGGTTTTTATTAATTACCCCATGTTCAATTATCTCTAACATGGTCTTTTATCACACTACACTTGTTTCTGTATCATCTTTACTTTCAAATACTTGAAAAATATTATGAAAATTTTAGGGAATTGAAGATGTCTGTACAGTGAAGACCTTACAGTATATGGATTCTCACATGCTAAATCCAACCTTTTCACAACACACTGAAAACATACAAGTAAGGTGGATACATTTATAATTCTCAGTGTGCTGAGCTGCCAAACAATTGATTAGCATGAATATATGATTTATGGTAATGATTGTGATTTTCTCTGTTGTGTCAAACATATACACTATTAAACTGAAAGTGTGTTTATGATGTGGGAGGGATTTTTTTTTCAGACAATACTTAGTCAAATGTTGACCTGCTGCACCATCAGAGTTGTTACTGTAAGTTTAATTAGCACCCTGACAACTTTACAAATTATTAATAACAAGTTTCTTCTCTATTCCATTGCATTTTACTGTATCACTTCTTTGTTATATTTTTCATAATGTGCAGTATTTAATTTACATTTTTGTAGTGGTGTCTGGCACCTTTGCCCCACCTGCCATTTTGTCCTCTTCCTGTCATCATTCCCCTCCAGTATTCCATCATCTCCATGTTTCGTCTGGCTCTTGCCTCCCATCTTTATTCAGATCACAGAGTAGTGAGCGTCTGGAAGTTGGACCGATCTGAGCAAGGCATACCGTTCCATCTTCCCCGTCGTCTTTCCGGCCAAAAACCGCCCCGCATCGCACTGCAGGCTGTCAAGACAGGTAAACATCCAGAGACACAAACTACTACTGTTTACTGTTTCAGCACTCTAAAAACAATTTCCTTTGGCATTAATAAAGTTTTTTCATACTCTTAAAAAGACAAACGTGTTAATTAGCCTGTGTCACGGAGGAAGTAAGCAATTTTAGGGTTTTATTTAAAGGGAAAAGTGAATCCCCTACACCAGTGTATTAATAAAGTGCAGCTGTGCATATTGTAGCGTACTTCCCCTTTCTGCTGAAGAGCTACAACTGTTGGCTATTTTATTTATTTATTTTACTTATGTTCATCTGCATATGGGCGTTACATATTTCACTTCAGAAAAATGAATCACTGATTTCTTGTGATGGCACAGTGTGCTGTTACTGAAACCAAGCTTCCTTTTGTTAGTGTTTCTAGCTTTGTTAAGAAGACGACTGAAAAGATCAACACCATTCAGATGAATACTGACCTTTGGCCGCGACCAGACTTCAGAGAGGTTGATCAGGCAGAAATGGTTGCTGCCACGACTACATCCTCAGAGAAAATTCCAAATGAGTAAGTACAATCTCAGAAATTTCAACCACAACCATTTAAAGACACATTCTGTTTAAATCAGATGATCATCTGTTTATCTTCTTTATTATAGTAACTACTGTAATCTTACAGAAAGGATATACCTATCCTTTGTGAATATCCTTTCAGAAAAGAGGCTGTACTGATATCTATTTGTGATGTAAATTTATACAACCACTGTATGTATACATTTACAGTGCATCTGGAAAGTATCCAGAGGACTTCACTTTTTCCACATTTATTATATTGCAGCCTTATTCCAAAATGGAGTAGTAAATTCATCTTTTCCCTCAAACTATACTTACAACACCCCATGATGACATGATTTTTTTTTCTTCAAATTTTTTAAAACTAAGAACACTGAGAGACAATTTTGAAGAAGGGAGCAAGTGCTATTTATATTATAATATTGTGTTTTTAACCTTTCAACCATTATTTAGAGCTGCACATACAAAAGACAACAGAAATATGAATTTTCATAATCTAAGTTAATTATTCTGCTTCACCATAGACCCATTGATGTCTGAGAAGTAACCATTATAGGAGTAAATGGCCCCTTACTTAGCATTTAGGGGCTATTAGCCAACCAACTCATTGAAAATATGAATAGCCGTTTTCTGGTTGTAGCAAATTCCCAGCCACTTGATTTTGTTAAGCCCTGGTCAACCCACCGTTGCGTATTTTTTTTTTTCGCCGTACGTTTCTGCGGATGCCACAGCCACTACTTTTTTGTGAAAACGTACGGAGGCAGTAGCAAGAGGAGGGAGGGAGTACATTCAACGCACGTCTCTAGGAGTGTAACGATAAAGAGGAATGACAATAAAGCCGTGTGTGTTTGTGGGGTCGCTTTCTTTTTTAATGAGCGGGGACCGGAGCGGCAGGTGTTTTTCGGCGTTCTTTCCATGAAAAAAAAACTCCTGTAACAGTGGAATGTGCCGAAAAAGTGCTGATGTCCACGCCTTCTGCCTTTTTGTGAAAGTCAGACGACGTCCCGGATCAACAAAGCCTTCACGTGGAAATGATCTGGTTGTTTCAGCGGGGTTTGAGCCTGCGCGCTCTTAGCAGCTGTGGGCGGTCTTTAAACCGTCTGGATCACTCCTTAATCTGTGTAATCCCCATAAAATCATCCCTGAAAGCCATATTAATTTTCGAGCGGTGTCCACCTGGAGGTCTCTCACAGTTTTCTGGAAAAAAATTGATGCAGCAAAGCTCCAAATCGTTCAGACATTTATCGCAATAAAAAACGATGAGAGGGGTGGACCAGTGCTCACACAAAGCCTGCTCACAGGCGAATGACGCAACCAGCATGCGTGAAAAAACTCACGCATGCGCATGAAGGTTCAAGCTTGGGTGATGCAATCACACGTGATTCAAATCCATATGGTTTTTGAAAAAAAATAAAAAGGTCCGATACTTTTCTAACAGACCTCGTATTACTGCACTTTACATGGAAAATAGTACTGTGCGTGGGGCATTTTGTGACGAATATCTCTAGTTTATTTGATCATTTGTTCAACTTCATAGTAATGTTATTTATAGCTCTGTGCACTTTTTGTGTGAAGGTCATGTTGAAAGGATCTGTCAAACATATATGCTACAAAAACATTTAAAATTTTGTATTAAGAGTGCATTACACTAAATTTGACACTTTTTACTGCAAGCAAATATCTGCCTCAGATTGTTGCCTCAAAACTTTGCCGATTCTCAGTATCAGCCTTAAAATTCACATCAGTCGACACTATATATATATATATATATATATATATATATATATATATATATATATAAAAAACATCTGATACTGATCTTCCATTGAACACAGGGTTTTTGCTGAACTGCCAAGCCCAGAGGTCGACATGCAAGAACTCCGATTGGCAACAGAGCAAGCCATGTAAGTCGGTGTATATTTTGTGAAAATGCAAACAACAACATTTCAAGTGCTTACACATTTTTAAAATGCCAAGTTACTTTATTCCAATGTGCAGGTCAGAGATTCAAGATCCTTTGGTGCTCCTGGATCCAGTTTGCCTGAAAGAACCTTGCTGGAGTGGCTGACTGTGCTTGTAAAAATTCTTGGCCCTGAGGAGCTCAGGTCAGCTGCTGCAGGTCTTTCAAGTTTGCTGGTCCAGAAGAAGCAGTGTGGGAGGGAGATTATCTAAGCACCTGTACAGAACAAACAGTGGAGTCTTCCTCCTCATCTGGAGAACTGACAGACAGTGTTACAGAGCAGAGGAAAGAAGAGCTCTTAGAATTGGAGAAAAAGAGAGCCGGTGTTTGAACCAGCTGACCTCAGATTCCAGTGAGAACTTCCTGGAAGATTCAAATGGGTCCCTCTAGAACCTCTGCGAATCCATCCCCCCAAGTCTATACCGTCAGATCTCCTAACAAGTCTCACCCAGCTGGCTACACTATATGTAGAGCTGAGCTGCTTCGGAAGCCAGGCAGATGAGCAAGCAGTGAAGTGCTCCACCTTCCTACGCCGCTACTTCTTTCTGCTCGACCACGAGCGAGTGAGAAGAATGTGTCTGTTCTGTTATCACGAGCATCCTGAAGTGCAAAGCTCCTTCAGAGAGGCCATGCTAGGTCAGAGGCTGAAATTCCTAATCTGTGCTGCACTTATTATAGTGTATATGTTACTGTTTGGAATATCAGCTGCTCATCTTTTTCCTTAGATCTTACCCAGGACAGTAAGGTGGTGGAGGTGATTCAGAGAGGAGATTTGCTGAAATCACTACACAGCTTGAGAGAGCTGCAGCCCTGGACAGCACCTTTTCTCATCGCTCATTTACACAGGTTGCTGTTCCCTCAAAGCAAATCACTACATAATTCAGTTGTAGGTGTTGTGTATTGTATAAATTAAATGCACTGTGTCACCCAGGTTATATGAGAAACATGGAGAGGCAGCTGTACGTTCATTTTCCCCAGTTCTATCCTGTAATAACACCAGCCGATGTATTCACCATGGCTCAGCAAGCACTTCTTAGCATACCTTGATAATCTGGTCCAGTCACAAGCTGAGGAGAACAGGTACTCCTTCAGTTTTATGCTTTTGTTTAAAGAATTTTAAAAAGAGCGTATTCCCCTCCCTCTGTGTTCAAATTCTTTCTTTCCATTTCTTTTTTAGGTTGTCATTTTTGGGGTCGCTCTTGAACCAGAATCACTGCATCAGGATTGGCTGGAACTGGCACTGACCCATGATGCTCCTCATCATTACGACACCCTTACTCCTGATGGACAACCCAGGTGTGGATCTGTTCATACAATGTGGAAAGAATGTAAAACTGTGTTCCTTTTTTCTTTTAATTATTACTGTTCATTTGGAAGAATATATACACGCACATACACAGTGCTCTCCAAAATTATTTGGCCCTTTGGTATTTCACATTTAATTTTTTTATACCATTTCAAATGCAAAAAGTAAATCAGGGTTCTTAATATAAAAATTTCAAAAATTATCTTCCTCAAACTCAAAGCAAATCTCTACAACTTGATACAAATTAATTAAAATAGAAAAGCCAAGATGATGGGTTGCATAAGTAATGGGCCTGTAAATAATCAATTTTATTGCCAGTTTTCTTCAGACAAGTCATGGGATGGATACATGAACATTTCCAAGTCAATGAAGATATCTTGGACTTAATTTACATTGATTATGAAGAAATACAAACAGTATGGCACTCTATGGTAAATCTGTCTGGAGTAGACAGTTCTAAAAAACTGAGTGACTGTGCAAGAAGGAAAAGAGTGAGGAAAGCCACCAAGACACCCAGAAGAAGATATAGGCTTCTGTGGCTGTGACTGAAGAAACTGTGCACAGTGCATGTTTTTGCATTTTGTATCAGCAGTTACTGTATACAACTTCATGATGAAGTAATATAGAGGAGGATCATTCTTTCACCAAAATATCAGATTTATGGTTGCATCTCAGTTGTATCTTCTGGAAAATTGTAGCTGAACTGTTCAGTCTTTCTCCTCTATAAATCAGATTGTTGTGGTGTCAAAAGACAACAAACATAAAGAATGATTAGAGAGAAAGTTGAAAGGGAGCTGGTTCAGATCACCACCAACATTTGCTCAATGTTTCATTAGTCCAGGGCCATCTCTCCACAAAAGAGTACAGACACTCCATTGTCGTCATCTGGTGGACAGTGGTAATTGTGAATTAATGGGATTTTCTGTTCCAGGTGGCATTCACATTGTTTAGTTGGGGCTATGGACGCCTCCTGTCTCTGCTGATTCGCCTTCCATCAGACTTGTCCTCAAAGCAAAAGATGGCAGAAACTTGTCGCAGTCACGGGTACTTCAAATTATTATTTTATTTAGTTATTTATTTTTACACAAGATAAATCATTTGCTGTTGTTGACAGCCATGTGTGGAAATGATTTTTTGGGCTTCCATTTGATGTTTGCAGCTACTGGATTGGATACCTTTACCTCTGCCGTGAGCTTCAACATCGCAAAGAGGCATTCTCTACCATCTGTCAGCTGGATGACCTCACCCTACTAGAAGAACCTTATGGTGAAATGGTTTCCTCACAATTTTCCCTTTTCTGACTCTGAGACAAGTAATTTATAATCTGAAAAAGAGGTGCTGTGGGATCTGTCTTGTAATTTTAGAGAATGAGGTGAAATGTTGACTATGGTTAAATCAGTAATTGTTCCTGTAACTGTAGTAAATACAGACAGATTGTGAAACTTTACAGCATTTTAACTTGGAAAATCTTCCTCCATGTACCATGGAACACCAGCTTTGGCTAAACAGTAGCTTCATGTTATAGACATTGATTATGTAGTCAAGGAAAATTCAGTTTTTAATTACCTTCATTACACTGTCTACATTGATTGGAGTTACTAATCTGGCAGCCTGCCTAATGCCGAGATAATATAATTACAGCATATAACAAAAAGGCATTATAAACTACAGTATGTGAGGACATTGTGTTATTTGCTAGGTGTTGAGCCTCAGACCTTGGATGAGTGGAAGCTCCTGATCCAGTTGTCTCAGCAGTGTAACAGCGAGGTAGAGCAAGTTACAGGTGTGAATGGGAACGGGCTGACAAACGGCTCAGCAGATTGTGATCAAAAGGTCAACCCTGAGAACCTGACTCTGAGACTGGCTCAAACAGCCGGTCCTGACCGTGCACTGGCTGTGTTGGAAGAGTGCGGTGTGCAGATGCCACTTTCACCAAACTCCAGACTGGTTGTGAGCTGCTTAGAGTAGCAGAGAAAAGGCAAGGTGGGTCAGAGTGTGGATGGCTAGTTTGTCAAATCTTTATAAGCAATTGTGTGAATTTTAACAGAGCCTTAATGTGTAGTTTAAATGTCCTCATGTTAGTGATGGTGTGTGTGCTTGTGCGTGTGTGTAAGTGTTACAGATTCCCCTTACAATAAATATGCTTATGCACAATTATCCATCACTTTCATTACACTTACAGAGATTAAAGTTCTCTGTTGCTACAGCGGATTTCTGTCAATTGGGCTGCCAAAAGACAGGGTTTGCATAGTGATGGGATGACAACACTGGTGCGTCAACACTGTGCCGAGCACACAAGAGTGAAACCCCGTATCGGTGCGCGTATTTAAGAAAAAATCACGTGACCGATACAGGAACTGGGTCGTTCGGCTGCGCCATGCCAAATTGTGTTTATAAGGAAACAAGCTGTATCAACATGTTTGCGGATTTGGTTGGATGGAGTTTTGCTGGTGGAGTTTTGCTTGCCCTCACCTTGCTCCACTGACTTCATGGCACGTTTCAAAGATGTTTGCCCAGTCCTGGAATAATTTTGATCTTTTGACGCCAAATAAGATAAATCTTTTTCCTCCTTTCGGCATTGTTTACTGTTATTTTTCCAATTAGATATGTTTGTACTCCTTTACAATACTGGAAGAATAACCAGAAACACATACGTACACACCTTTATCAACTTGTACTGAAATGTTTATGCTCGCCATCTTCATCTGTACCCTGTGAAAGAGGTTTTTTCTAAGGCAGGGGAACTGGTGTGTAAGAGGAGAAATCGCCTTGGAGCAAAGACGCTTCAGAAACCTTCGTTCTTCAATAAAAATGCATAAATGAATCTATTTTCAGTCTTGTATTTCATATGCTTTAACACTTAAGTAACAAATTGCCATACACAAGTTACAAAGTTTTAACTCTGAATTTTATTACAGACAATTTGCTATATTTTACAAACCAGCTCAGTTTAGCATTTACACAAACAAGGTTTTAAGCAAATTTGAAACTCTTCTCATGAACAGCTTAACTCGACACACAAATTGAGCACATGAAATTATGCAATGATGAGATCATATTTTAGAGGACTGGCGATTAACTATTTCACAGGCTGACATTGCGTTTGCAGCACGGTAACTTTTCCATCTTATTTACCTGCAATGATTTTATAACTACTGCAGGGGTCACTAATGAGCGACCAACACAGTGGCTACACAGTTTGTGTGGTGTGTAAATACACTCCTTGAGGTATCATCATCCCATCACTAGCTTTGCACTGACGCCTTCCTGACGCAAAATCAAGGCTGGATGCAAGCTAGAAAATTTAACATGTTCAAAAATCAATTTTTAGAGTAATGTCTCTATTATGTTTTTTATTGTTTCTCCTGGCAGTAAGTCTGTGTGTCTGTTCCTTTGTGTTCTGTCTGCACTCTGCGGGAGGGGGAGGGGGTGGTGTGTTTGAATGTGTCACAGCGAGCAGAGCTTTACAAACATTTTTGACGTTTCTTTCAAAGTCTGCACCGAGTGTCTGTGAGTGTCCTTGCTGTGGTTCAACTAAAACCACAGCTGCAGACCTGCAACACATTAACATCAAACATGGGCATCCCCCCCAAAAAAATACACCTAAAATCTCTTTCTGAGGATGGCATGACGTAAAATGCACTCATACACCCTTCTTACCGCTCATTTAAGTCGCACTTTACACATAAATTCACAAATTCTTGATTGTTCCTCCTCAGACTGCAAACCAGGGGTGAATCCAGATGGAAAGAGGGTGTTGTGGGAGATGTGCCCTCCACAACACCCCTAGATTAAAGGTCTACTTTTGAAGACATTTTTCATACCACCACCGCTACTACTACTATTACTAGAATGCACCGATCCATATTGTTTCACTTCTGATCCCTGAATTTGGATATCTGCCAATCCAATACTGCTCTGATAGCAGAACTCTGTTTACTTTAATATTGTCATTATTGTTGATTTTATCTGAGGATATTTTGTATCCCCAGTTATACAGCTTCATGATGAAGTGGTATACAAGAGGATTTTTCTTAAAAAGAAAACCTGAAAGTTCAGCTACACTCAGGCGCTGCACCTAAATTTTATGTTATTGTCTGCCCTTTTGGCTGCTCTGGGTTCTGCTGGGTCACCACGCCAGATCCACCACAGATGCGCACTGGGATTTGGCACACCTTTTACACCGGATGCCCTTCCTGATGCAACTCAAGTTTTACCTGGAGAAACAGACACAGCCCCTGGTCTTCCAAAGAGGTCTCCCATCCAAGTCCTAATCAGCACCCACTCTGCTTAGCTTTCAAGAAGTGGAGAGGATCAGGCATACACAGAGCAGAGCCCAAGTCTTATTGTTGTGAAAACTTTGGTGTTTATTCAGGCATTATGTTGGCAACATTTTAATGTACGAACATGTGCAAATGCTACATCATAAACGTGCACATTAACGATATTATGTCTTATATCTGCCAATAAGTCAAAATAGTGATTATCATGTGCGGACCCGGCTGAAATGCTTAGGAGTTTGACAAACTCTACAAACCCATGAATGGAAATGCGTCATGGTTTTTGTTGTTTTCCCAAATCGGTACTGCAGTGTTGTTTCTGTTTCAGGGCAGTGATCCAGGTGATGCTTGAGCGCTGTGATCGATTCCTTTGGTCGCAGCATGCCTAACTCAGTGTCCTCCATCAGCATAGCAGAACTGTCTATGTAAGTGTCTCTAACTGTTGTGTGAGCTGTAGCTTGAATAATTTGCTGTAATATTTATCTGAAATTCATAATGTATCTTCTCAGTGAACACAGTATTATTTTTGGCTGCTGATGGACATTGTTTGGGAGTATTGTTTGTATTTTTTTATTGTGATTTATTTGGATTTATATCAGTGCTGTATAGAGTTTGGTCGCTTTTCGATTTTGCTATTGTATTTATATGCTTATTTTTGTGTACAGGAACTAGAATTTGCTCATATTTGTGAATTAAGAAACACAAACATATCACTATCCTGTTATAAGAAAAAAAAACTGTGAATTAAATGCACATATTCTTAGGGTGAAATGTACTAGCCTGTTATGATATCAATAAAGTGTGTGTGTGTGTGTGTGTATATAATGCCTGTCAAATTCCAGAAATTGCTGATATTACCTATTAAAGGCTCCTAACAAAAAAAGGGGGGGGGGGGGGTAATAATTGAGGGGATCTTTGGCTACATTTACGGTATTACCTTAAGAACCAGTTCCTTCTGATTTTAAAGAACAGGGGGAAAACTTCTAAAGAATTAATAAAGGTTTCTGTAGCAACATTTTTAATCTCAAGTCAGGTTCTTCCTTAGGACCCATCTCAAAAACATTGATGGTATCACCAGCAACCATAAAATCTTTTGTACATAAATGTAAGAAGCTTAGGGGCAGAGTGCCTTTGGGTCATTGAGAAAGGATACCTAAATTACCATTCAGGAATTGGCAAACTTTTGTTCTAATGTTCCAACAGGACTTCTGGGTCACAACTAAGTTGATGAAGTAGCGAGGCATCATCTTTAAATGAGTAGCATTTTAAACATTGATATTGCATCCAACAAGTATTACTCTGTAATAATTCAGTGGTTTAATGGTATTCTGTGTGGAGAATGAAATACAACCCCTGGCAAAAATTATGGAATCACCGGCCTTGGAGGATGTTCATTCAGTTGTTTAATTTTGTAACTTTCTGGCTTTAAGAAACACTATAAGAAATCAGGAAAAATTGTGGCAGTCAGTAGCAGTTACTTTTTTTTAGACCAAGCAGAGGGAAAAAAATATGGAATCACTCAATTCTGAGGAAAAAAATTATGGAATCATGAAAAACAAAAGAACGTGCCAACACATCACTAGTATTTTGTTGCACCACCTCTGGCTTTTATAACAGCTTGCAGTCTCTGAGGCATGGACTTAATGAGTGACAAACAGTACTCTTCATCAATCTGGCTCCAACTTTCTCTGATTGCTGTTGCCAGATCAGCTTTGCAGGTTGGAGCCGTGTCATGGACCATTTCTTCAACTTCCACCAAAGATTTTCAATTGGATTAAGATCCGGACTATTTGCAGGCCATGACATTGACCCTATGTGTCTTTTTGCAAGGAATGTTTTCACAGTTTTTGCTCTATGGAAAGATGCATTATCATCTTGAAAAATTATTTCATCATCCCCAAACATCCTTTCAATTGATGGGATAAGAAGAGGTCCAAATATCAACGTAAACTTGTGCATTTATTGATGATGTAATGACAGCCATCTCCCCCAGTGCCTTTACCTGACATGCAGCCCCATATCATCAATGACTGTGGAAATTTACATGTTCTCTTCAGGCAGTCATCTTTATAAATCTCATTGGAACGGCACCAAACAAACGTTCCAGCATCATCACCTTGCCCAATGCAGATTCAAGATTCATCACTGAATGACTTTCATCCAGTCATCCACAGTCCACGATTGCTTTTCCTTAGCCCATTGTTGCCTTGTTTTTTGTGTTTAGGTGTTAATGATGGCTTTCGTTTAGCTTTTTGTATGTAAATCCCATTTCCTTTAGGCGGTTTCTTACAGTTCGGTCACAGACGTCGACTCCAGTTTCCTCCCATTCGTTTCCGGCAGATTTCACTTTTAACAAGAGATTTTGTCATGGAAAGCCGCGTGGAGGCTTCGCGCGTCACGACCGATTCGCTGATGAAGCGAGACAAAGGAACACCTCCGTTTCGGAGTGTTAAAGGACAAGTTGGGACATGCCTATCTCGGCTTTCAGTGCTTACCAGTCAAGTGAGTATAAGAGAAATTGTGGAGAGCTGGGCTTGTCCCAACTTGCCTTTTAACACTCCGAAACGGAGGTGTTCCTTTGTCTAGCTCCATCAGCAGCTCCGTCGTGACCCGTGAAGCCTCCGTGCGGCTTTCCATGGACAAAATCTCTTGTTAAAAGTGAAATCTGCCGGAAAATGGCTGATGTCCAGCTCTTGTGATAACCAGAGAAATTGCACACGACGGTCCCGGCTCCACACAGCGATCTGTTTAGAAATGATGTGGTGGTTTCTGCCTCTCGATGGTGGCTCAGAGCGCGGCGCGCCGTGCGCCATTGTGGGTAGTCCTTAAAGCTGTAGTAACACTCCTTATTCTCTGTGAAGCCCGTAAAATTTTCACCGAAAGCCAGATAAATTTTTCGAATGGTTTCCAGCTGCCTGTCTCTAACAGTTTCTGAAAAAATTCTGATGGGAAAAAAAGCCCAAATCATTCCGCCATTTCCTCGCAATGAAACGATGACGAGAGGGGTGGACCAGTGCTCACTCAAAGCCTGCCCACAGGCGAATGACGCAACTGACAGGCGTGGAAAAACTCACGCAGGCGCACGAAGGTTCAAGCTTGGCTGACGTAAAAACATATAAATCAAATCCATATATTTTTTGAATAAAATAAAAAGGTCGGATTCTTTTCTCACAGACCTCGTATTTGCTGCCCAGTAGTAGGAGCGTATATTGGGTAGTCCCATGCCGCCATCGATCTTCAAATGTTGGAGCACAGCTTTGCTTACTCTGGGTTTCTTATTCTGCCAGTTGTATGAAGAAATAGTCAAATCCAACAAAGTAAAAAAGGATTTGGGAACAAATATAGGTAGAGATTGGAATAAGTACATAAACTTAGGTAGTGTGTTCATTTTTACAGAATTTATACGACCGGCCAGTGTCAATGAAAGGGGTGACCATTGTTGTAGAGACATTCTCACCTGATTGTGGAGAGTTATGAAATTTTCGTGGAATATGTCCTTAAATTTACGGGTGATCTCTAATCCTAAATAGGTAAACTGCCATTTCTCAATTTTAAGAGGGGTGCTGCTGTAATCAGCAGCCAGGGCCTCGTCACTTTAATCCAAAATTGACAAAAATTAAGCTTGGCTTTTGTCTTGTGATCAACTTAACTTTCTTTCAAGCCTTTGAATGTAAATTTTTGATAAATGGCTAAATGGTGAAACGGCATCCCCAACACACACACACACACAGTCATTGGTTCAGCAGATAGGCCCTAAAGTACAATCAAAGGTTACATAATTAACCCCCTAAATTATGCCACTTAATCATCCAGCAGCTTTTACAAGTAATTCCATCGATTTCTGAAGTCTTTTGGAATTTCCCTTGCTCTTTAAAGACATTCTTGGTGTATGTAAACTGGTGATACAGTGAAACTTGGACATAGTCGAGAAAATCCTGAGACAAACAGGTCTTGTAACTGTTTCAAAATAAATTTACATGGAAATAAAACTAGAAATTATATTTGACTTAAAACAGAGTATTTCATAAAATATGTGCATTTTGGGAAGACTGGGTGAAGATTTGTAGCCACACTGTATGTAAACTTGTATATCTCGAAATGTAGGCATAACTGTGATTTGTTTTTGTGGGGCTGGGGTCACAAAATCTCTATGGTTTAGGTGATGCACCCACCCCAAACAGCACTGAGTGGTCAATTGTGAAGTTTTACATAATTCTAATAAAGACTCACGTGTCCAGGTTTGCTTGTGCTTTCTTTGATCAGGCGTCTCTGAGAACACTTTTTTGGGGGGGGGGGGGTTTGTTTTTGCATTTCTTTGAACAAACACTCTTGTCCCAGTACAGACGGTACATATCAGCCAATGTGAGCGTACAGAGATGGTATTAATAAAAATGTAATGAAATGGGACTGATGACTCATTCGATGATATCACACACCTGGAGCATCAAAGGGAGGAGAGGGAGGAGGAGTGTAGGCTTGGTGGTGACTCACACTTGGGTCTGAAAGACTGAACACAGTTGCTCTTTAAGTCATACTGCAGTCACACTAACCTTTCTGTCCAATGCTTTATGCTGTCATGTACGTGACCCTGTCTCCTTACAATGGTTCCACTATCTTTTCTTCCCTCGTCCTCCAACTTAGCTGCCTGTCTGTGTCAGAGACACAGTAACCATCAGTGGCAAAGACTCTTAAATCATGATTTTTCTGGTCACTCCGAGTCTAATGTAAGACTGCAAAGTTTCATGTGTGATTTTCTCACATCTTAGTGAAGAGAAATTTGTTCACATTAGCTACTGAATATTTGCACCCACTAATTTCAGTTCTTCAGTACAAAAATAGACTTTAAAAAAATCTGAATTTGTCCATTTTCATCATGAGCAGGACGACAGAAGTATAATTGATTTGAAAGGGTATTAGTTCGAGGCAGTGTTTGATGTCGGCTTCCTGTCACCAGAAGAACAGATAAGGGGATTCTGCACATACCTGCTGGCCCTGCTGCTTGCGTATAAATGGCAACGTTGATGCTCAGAGCACAACACACACCTGTTGGCTCTGAAGCTTAGTCACAGTGCAGCAGCAAGACAGTGTGGTTACTTAAAGGAAGGGCTGGAAAAAGACAATCTTCTACACAGTTTGGGCAGTTTTTGGGTTCTAGATGGAAACAACACTCGTGAGTATTTTTCTTCTTCTTCTGCATGTGTACTTGAACTTTACAGAACAACTTACCACATTTAGTATTAAATATCTGGTTTCAGATGTCCCTCTCTCTGCTTGGACTAGTACTCATCCACCATCCTTCCCCGAGCGGTTTCACTGAACAAAGTCGTTGCAAACACCTCAAGTATGATTTATGATAGATTGACAGTAATGAGAACAAATACAGAGCAGCAAGTCTTACTGCATTTCTGTTTACATTCTTCACGTCAGGAACCATGTATCCGGGGTCCATGTTTGTGGAAGATGCTCTTCAAAGAGCGATCAAGTTGACTGATGCTGCCTATGCCAATACAAATGAAAGGTAGACATTAATATTTGGCTAAGAAGAATCTGTATCTCCGTTCTGCCCAACATATTCTAAAAGCCTAAAATGGTGTAATTTTGTCAGAATAAACACGCTTCTTAATTCCAGGGTGAAGATGTCTCTGGCTGAGGTGCTCTGAGGCCCAGTGATCTACTGGCCCAGTTCAAACAGACTGAACCAGAACCAGGACTCACATCCATGCTGCAGAGCTATTGGAGAACACAGTGGAGCTTATCAGAGAAATGGTCTACACCCATACTATGGTTCAACCCAGCCCGCATGGTACCGATTGGCACAATCAATGAACAGATGTTTGCACCTGTAGATTATGATTTCAGATGCCTGAAGCATTTGATTCTTATACACATGTAACCAGCTAATACAGATAAAGAAGTTTAACATTCTTTCAGAGCTCTGTGTTTATTGGCCCTATCTTGACTATATGTGGTGCATGGTGCCATACGCCTGGTGCAGCTGATGTAGGACATGTCCAACTTTACATTCTTATTTACATGGCAGGGCAGTGTAAAGGAGTTGATTTTATCTTCTGCATTAGTCATATTTTATTACCTCAGTGTATTTCAGTTTAAGATGTTCAGTAATGTAATGAAAGAGAGATGAGGGTAAAAAAAAAAAATTACTGTATATAATACAGATGAAACAGTCTTGTATCCACAAGGTCCCGGTGTAAAGTCACCCATGCTCGACCTCCAGTACTCTGGAGTTGAAGTCTGAAACATATCTGGTGTAAAACTTGTGCAAAACCAAAATGTGTATTCATACAGAATCTACAGTGGTGACCCCAAAATAAAACATTAAAAACAGTAAAAACAAGAGCATTAAAAAAAAAAAAGATAATAAACCAATCCAGAAGAAAAAATGAAAGTACCTAAAAAAAAAAAATAACTCAAGCAAGAAGACATACTAAAAAAAGAACAAGGAGAAAACTACGTCTACCATATCAAATGCTTCCAAAGTGTTGAGGTGGTGACCTGAGAAACCATGGGCGCAATTTGGTGGGGGATAGGAGGGACATGTCCCCCCCCCCCCCCCTTCTGACATATATGGGTGATTCTTAGACTACGGGCACTTATGTCCTTTGATCATATTGTATGAAAAACAGAAAAAAGGGGAAATTTCACACTTTTATAGTTATCTTTACAATGAAAGTGTGTTAAGAATTTGTTCTAGTAGTCTATGATGACTTTTTCACCTTTTTTTCAGCATCATTATATGCATATATTGCCGTTTTGTGCTTGTCCCACACCCAGACTTTTGATCTTCAATGATAAAATGAATGGTAAAGAAATGGTTTTTCTAATGTTTTAAAATATCTCTGAATAAAATATCAGTAAATAAGCAAACATAATTGGGGTATTCAATGTCATACAACTGTTGTGATTTTTTTTTAAACAAAATGTAGTTTTCCCACACTATTGCCGTAATTTCCACCACAACACTGTAATGTCCCTTTAAACAGTTTGCATGAAAGATTGTTTGGGTAGTTTCTATGGAGATAAACAGTGACATCAGAGTACATGTATATAGTGCCAAATCACAACAAACAGTTGCCCCAAGGCGCTTTATATTGTAAGGCATGGTGTGGTGGAAATTACATTTACAAGGCCAATAGTGCCTGTAGTTAAAGGATCACCCATATGTGTGTACTTGAAACATGCTATGCCAGTCTTATGTGCAAAACCATGTCAGAATAATATCTTTGTTTCTGCAAGTTTGTATTTTAGCAGCATTGACTTGTTTACAACACCTGTTTCTTGTTTGTCACATTCGGAATTTTCTGGAACTGCATTTGCCCAGATTTGAAACCAAAAATAGTTGTCTCTAGGGGCTAGTGTCTACACATAAGTATCAATGGACCATATGCTAATTTACTAACTTCTGAAAGTTAGAAAAGGAAATCAGAAAAGCTCTCTGGGACCTCAGAAAGCCCATCTGCAGTTATTGCTTGATCTCCAAAATCAGTCTGTGCAAGCGAAATTATGTTCAGTATGAGTGTTGTCATTAGTGCCACTTCAAAAATTAAATTCATGAAAAGTAATTTATCCTAAACTTATGATCTGTTGTTTTTTCAAACTTATGCAAAAACAAATCTTGAGGAGAGAAAAAAAAATACAGTATGTGATAGTTAATATTAAGAGCCTGTTCGTTCATATTTATGAATACAGTTTACCACATTGCAGTTGTTTGTTTGTTTTTTGTTTTTTTTATGAAAAACTCAACCTATCATTCTTTTTGAGTTCTACACATGTGGTGATACCTTGCTACACAGGATGTTAATAAAATGCTGGCTATTCTCAGAATAAAGTACTTATATCCACAGTTTCAAAATTGTATAAGTCAAATGGTGTCCACTTTATGGTCTTCTCAAACATTAAATTACTGTTCTGGATGCTCAGATGCATCTGAGCTTATCTAGAAACCGTTGGCTTCTGGGGGCCTAAAGCAGCCCCCAGACCCCCGGCCTATGGCTTCGGCCCTGCGGGCCTCGCACTTTGTCCCCCCAACTTTCTAGTTCTAAATTGCGCCCTTGTGAGAAACAAACACCGTGTTCCTGAGTCGCTTTAAAGTGATTAACCAAATCAACCAACTGGATTTACTGGCAGTGATAGTTACAACCTTAAATAACCATGAGAGGGAGTGTATATGATAACCTCAAGTACAAATGGAAATCAGCTGCGTGTGCTCCATGTTCCTTCCTGGCTGACTTAATAAAACCCTGGCCCGGGCCCAGCGCTCGCAGGATGTAGGACTATTTTGTGTTCCTCGGGTGAATAAAAAGTCTTTGGGGAAATGAGGTTTTTCTTACTGTGCCCCCTTTCTGTGGAACAGTCTTCTAGCGTTTATAAAGCAGTCAGATGTTGTGGATACTTTTAAAACCAGATTGAAGATACGTTTGTTCTCCATTTCATTATATTTCTTTTACTCTTGGGTTTTAGTTGTGCTTTTAATCTTTTAATTTATTTTAATTTGTTTTTTGGTTGTTTGTGTGAAGTGCCTTGGGGCGACGCTGTCGTGAGTTGGTGCTCTACAAAATTAATAAATTGAATGTGATCTTTGCATTCTGTTGGTTTTGTTCTTTCCTTGAAGAGCTGCTGAGTGAAGAAGAAATGCAGAATCTGCTGCAGGTGACAGGCTGCTCCGCTCAACTGCAGAGGCCCAGCTGTCAGACCACCTGTCTTTCTGAGCGGTACCGATCCATCACAGGAGAATGCAACAACAGGTGAGTGTTTGACACCCAGGCAAAATATCCAGTAGACAAAAAAAAAAAAAAATTCAGTCTTAGATGTTCTTTCCCTGTTTAGAAAGAATCCCAGATGGGGGGCAGCCAATACTCCGTATTCACGCTGGGTGCCTCCAGAATATGAGGATGTGTGGGGGACACCCAGAGGCTGGGACCCAGCTCGCACCTACCACAATGTCACCCTGCCTCCAGTAAGAACCCTGCAGCAGCAGTACGTCACCCACTGACCCGTCAGCCCTGATACTCCTAACACTGTGTGTTATCCAGGTGCGGTTCGTGTCTCAGGAAGTGCTCTTCACTCACAACAACAACATCTCTCTGGACTCCACTCTGTCCCACCTGTTGGTAGAATGGGGCCAGTGGATAGATCACGACTTGGTGCTGACACCCCAGAGCCCCAGCACAGCAGCCTTCAGGACAGGAGCAGACTGCATCCAAACCTGCAGCCGCAACACACCCTGTTTCCCCATACAGGTGCATGTAAATGGCACAAACTCAAGTTGTGCTGCTATCTTCATATGCGACAAAGTCCACAATATATAACACATATCTAATACGCCCATGGAATTTAGACGTCTTTTTAAGATGTCAACTTACACTGAGACAACTGCTGCTTCATTGGTAGCTGTAAATATCTCCAGTCTTGGCTTCACTGATATTTGCCGAACACTTAACCCGCTCTGTTTCACATACAGAATCTGATTGTATCTGTCAGGGAAGAAAAGTACTGTTAACATCCGCCATCATGCAAATTAAATTCTGCACCATGGGGAGACATATTGCAAATATCAACTGTTTGTTATTTCGTATTTATATGTTGTTGTTGTCCTTTCGGCTGCTCCTGTGTGTTCGGGGTCGCCACAGCGGATACAGCCAGATCAGCATTGGCATTTGGCACAAGTTTTATGCCGGATGTCCGTCCTGACTCAACTCCAGTTTTACCTGGAGAAACACACACAACCCCTGGCTTCCAAAGAGGTCTCCCATTCAAGTACTAACCAGGCCCCACACTGGTTAGCTTCTGAGATCTGACAGGAGTATCAGGCTTACACAGAGCAGGTCAGCTGCTTATGTATTTATATGTGAATACTTATAAACCATTATATTTGAGTGTCTCACTGAACTATCAGGTATTCCCAGAATATTTTGAATTTATGTCCAGTTCCTCTGTACATCTTCATATTAAGTAAGTCTGTCTCAACCTCTCATTTCACCTGCCCCTTTGCAGTCCACCCAGCTGTAAATGGGCAACTGCCGACCCTTTTCTTATACAGCCTAAAGCCCCATTTACACATAGATGGTAAACTCTCCCGGAAGCGTCCCGGCAGAGATTTTGCCCCCTCTGGGCCGTTTTAGGGATCAAACGCCGTAGTTAACGCCGGCACACAGTGGCGTGGTTTTTCCGGCTTCACCAGGAATCGTCGAAAAAATTATTCAACATGTCGAATAATTCCTCCCGGAGAAGTGGCCTGACAACGGAGACAACGCGAACAACGGCGTTTAATATTTTTTTTAATCGCCGTGTCATCCCCCCCTTCCTGTAGTGCCGCAGTTTACACCGCCGTAATTGCCGGCTAGCATTGTATCCCTAACCAACGGCATGTAAAACGGCGATAGAGCCCACATCGGCATCCTCAAAGGCATTTTAACCGGCAACAGAGGCAGACAAAACGGCGGCGCTAGCGGACAGTACGCTGTTCTAAATGCCACCTCCCGGTTAACGGCGTTCCAAACGGCCGATAGGCGGCGGTCAGTATAAAAACGCTAGCGTGCTGCATGCAGGTCTCTCACTCGCGGCCAGCTCCAGATATTTTTGCAGAGAAGCTCCAGTATGCCTCCTAAAATAAAATTGGCAGCGGCAAGGACTTACCAAGAGGTCTGGTTCAGAAGCAGAGGGTAGCCCTGTGGTGGAGACGGAGCAACACCTTGAGGAGGGGAAAAGGAGAGAAAAGAAAAGGCTGAGAGTTGAGCTCCCTCCCCCTGCACTGACAGCTGCTTCAGCCTATTATACTCTAGGGGCGGTGCCTATATGCAAAAGTTCCTGGAGTAACGCAGGATTTGCCTGGATAAATCCAGCGGTACACAGGGCATTATTGGCGGCAGCAGAACACCGCCGTTCTCACACGCGTCTTAACCTGCAATTGTAAAGGATAGAACTGGGTATTAACCCCCGTTGCCTTACGTGTGCCGGATGCTACGACGTCAAAACTCCGCTTTATTCGTTGGATTTAGCAGCGTTTTATCCGCGTATATGCGGCTAGTACGGCGCTCAAAACGCCGGCGAAATGCTCTGCCCCTTTCTACCGCGAAAACAGCCGGAACTACCGCGAACTTCGGTCTACATACTACCCGCCGACAAAACCGTCTCTTTGTAACCTGGGCTTAAGTATCCAGGTGCATCTTAAAAATAAAATAGAATATCGTGGAAAAGTTAAGTCTTTTGTCGGTTATTTCAGGAAGTGAAAATGTTATGTATTCTAAAGTCATAAGATATGAACGGTAATTTTTCAAGTATTGAGTTATAGTTTATTTTTGGAGGTGTAAGCTGTAATTATCAAAATTTAAAATAAAAATGTGCCAAACATTTGAGTTTATATGTAATAAATTGAGAAATATAAAATTTTCATTTTCTACAATAACAGAAAAAACTTTAATGATATTCTCGTTTTGTTTTGTTTTCTTTCTTTGTTTGTAGATGCACCAGCCTGATGGGCCTCAGGGCCTTTACAAATTCAAGCGATAGAAATTTTTATGGATTCTTCACTTGGAATTTGGATGCTGAGGACCTGTGTTTTAGCGAGTGCCTGGTGGTACTCCTGGCTGTATTTTGTTTACCTCATATATAAAGCCAACAGTATTGGTTTTCCTTAAATTATAGGATTTATTTCCCATACTTTTAAATCTTCTCTGTGCTAATAATTGTTAGCTACAGCTTTTTAGTACTTTTAACTAACCTTGTTAAAAGTTGAGCATGTTTTTCATCAGCAGGATGAAACTGACATCTCTTTACAGATCCCACTATCAGATCCTCGCTATGGTCTCCAGAGTTGCATGCCTTTTTTCCGCTCTGCTCCTAGCTGTGTTGCTGGATTGTTGCCTCATCGGCACCGGGAGCAGCTGAACACTATCACCTCCTTTGTTGATGCCAGCATGGTATATGGCAGCTCAGACAGTCTGGCTTCAGCTCTGCGAAACAACTCCTCTCCTCTGGGCACCATGGCCACCAACCCTCACTACTCAGACGGAGTTCTCGCCTACATGCCCTTTATGCCACTTCAGCAGGCTCAACTGGATCCCTGTGGTCCTCGGAACACTAATGCTTCAGCAGCATCAAACAGATCCATATGTGGGAAGAACACCACATCCTGCTTTCAAGCTGGTGAGTAAATGTGGTAAATCAGGTATTATTAAATCTATGGTTACCTCGATCAAGGAGGCTGTGTGTTCTTGGTGCTTTGTCCGCAAGTTATCTCAGAAGCACATGAACAGATTCCAAATGATATTTAGCAGAGAGGCAGTCCCGGCGTCATGGGCAGGCCTTAGAGTGCCTGGCACGCCCTCAGAGGCAGTCAGGCCCCCTCTGGACAGATGAGCCTCTGTCACCCGCCAACCACAAAAAAAAGAAATCACAGGCTACCTTGATTGCAATTTGTACATATTTCCAATATAGATTATTTATAATAATATTGATAAACACACTGTGCTTTATCTTATTTTTACTAAAATAACTGAATGATTTCATTGTTTCATGAAATGATCTGGGTAAAACAGAAACGTAACACAGAAATGATATGTGTAGAGTGTTGACTACTTACGGAAGACCATTACATTCACTGGATAAAAAAAAAATAGACACCTTATCTCGTAATTTGTAATTATGAGAAAAGATCTCGCAATTATGAGATCAGGAAAGGTGCCACATTGACCACTGCTTTGCTCAGAACCACATACTGCACATCCACAAGGAAAACATCTTTACGCAATGGGGGTTTTCAAGATCCCACTAGACAGCGCCTACACGTATGTGTATTGACGTCACAACTCTATCTGGTTTGGGAGACGCGGCTTCTTTCAATAACAGCAACTGTCAAGAAACTTTCTCGTGTGTGTGGTTGGAGTTGTGTAGCGGTAGGAATAGCCTTTTGAATGCTAGAATAACAATGTCAGTTGCAAAAGAAATCAAATAAAAGTGAAAAGATGTTCATTGCACGTAGAATGTTGGTATTTTGGTTGTTAAACTTTCCTAGCAGCGAAGCCCCGGTCACACAGCACTAACAAATGACACTGAAGCCAAAACAAAACAATAAATCTGGACTTATGTTGACTTTCAGAGACATCATTTAACCATCATCCAGCTTCGTTCTTCGTTCCCGATGACAACTTAGTCGTCCGTATTCTGTTTTGCTTTCTGGCTGTCGGCTCCTCACCTGTGGAACCAGCTCCCAATTCAGATCAGGGAGACAGACACCCTCTCTACTTTTAAGATTAGGCTTAAAACTTTCCTTTTTGCTAAAGCTTATAGTTAGGGCTGGATCAGGTGACCCTGAACCATCCCTTAGTTATGCTGCTATAGACGTAGACTGCTGGGGGGTTCCCATGATGCACTGTTTCTTTCTCTTTTGCTCTGTATGCACCACTCTGCATTTAATCACTAGTGATTGATCTCTGCTCCCCTCCACAGCATATCTTTTTCCTGGTTCTCTCCCTCAGCCCCAACCAGTCCCAGCAGAAGACTGCCCCTCCCTGAGCCTGGTTCTGCTGGAGGTTTCTTCCTGTTAAAAGGGAGTTTTTTCCCACTGTAGCCAAGTGCTTCCTCACAGGGGGTCGTTTTGACCGTTGGGGTTTTACATAATTATTGTATGGCCTTGCCTTACAATATAAAGCGCCTTGGGGCAACTGTTTGTTGTGATTTGGCGCTATATAAAAAAAAATTGATTGATTGATTGATTGATTTGCCTGGAGAGCCTGTGCGCACACACACACAAATGGCTGTGGGACAGTTTGCATGCCATCTTTGGCTGTCTGTAGTGCACAGCTGTTTGATTGTTTGTGCAAGATGTTGGGCTTGGGAGGTTGGACGACATTGGATGATAGTCAAACGGAACACCTACGGTACGGGAATTACGCAAGCAATGAGGAACCGTCGTTGGGATTCGTAGAGGAACGAAGCTGGACAACGGTTAAATGATGTCTCTGAAAGTCAAAGCAAGTCCAGATTTATTGTTTCATTTTGGCTGTAGTGTCATTCGTTAATGCCCTGTGACCGGGGCTTTAGATCGACATTCACACCACTACAGTACTCCTTCTCATTCCTTGTGGGTTACCAACAACAATGACAACAAAATAACTTTCCAATACAGTGTGGAATTCACCTCCACTGGCCAATTTTCTCCCTGGAAATCTGACAGCTGAGCAGGTGTTTCTAGTGACGCCAAACATGTGAGCGAGAGGCTCACTTACTGGAAGTCTCAATTTCAAGATGGCGGCGGATCTTGAAAATCCCCCATTCCACTGCTTCCAATCCCTCAGTAAAGACAAGTGTGAGAATTCCCTAATCATAATTGAAAATCAGCCAATTTGTAACCACTGACAGCGCAGTGTGATCAAGCACAGTGTGGATTTTCCCCTGAGATGATCCTGGATGAATGAAATTCCTCCAGGGAGGGGCAGGGTGCACCTCTGTCATATTCATGCTTCTTCCTGCTCCCTTTCAAACAAGTTATGTTGACATTGTTGTTGTTTTGCCTTTTTTAGATTTTGTGGTTTGTGTTTGTTTTCTTCTATATTTTTGTTTTTAATGTCTGAAATAAAACCTTCAATCAATCAATCATAGTCAGGGACAAAGTGAAGCGCTGTGAATACTTTCCGGATGCACTGTATATGGATCTGGGGGACAAAAATGTATTTATAGGCAGGGGTGGATCACGAAAGAAGGACAGGAATTTGGTTTCAAGATTAATTTAAAGGAGACTGCGGTGCTTTGGCAGAATACATTCTTTGAGTGATGTTATAGTTCATTAATATTTTGCAGGTGATTCAAGAGCCAATGAACACCTGGGAATGATTGCATTGCACACACTCTTTTTGAGGGAGCACAATCGGTTGGTCAAAGAGCTTCATTTGCTCAACCCTCACTGGAGCCCTGACACCCTTTATCAAGAGGCCCGGAAGATCATAGGAGCCATTCACCAGGTATCACCCACAGTTTGAGCAGGATATCCTTTCGCCTTTATCAATACGAGAATTCACAGCCTCCTGGCTGACTTAATTCTGACTTATTTCAGATTGTAACATGGGAGCAGTATTTGCCGCGGGTTCTTGGTGAAAGCGCCATGTCTGAGCTGGTGCCTCCCTATGAGGGCTACGATCCTGAAGTGGATCCCAGTATTGTTAATGTTTTTGCAACTGCTGCATTTCGTTTTGCACATGTCACTGTGCAGCCGATAGTAGCCAGGCTGGGGCCGGGATATGTCACTAACCCCCAGCATCCCCCTACCGCTTCATGAATCACTGTTTGCCTCTTGGAGGATTGTGCAAGAAGGTATAAATACAGTACTGTAAGTCAGAACATTTGAATTGCTTTGATGAATGCTTTATTTATTTATTTCCTCTTGATGTGTCAGGTGGAATAGATCCTGTGTTGCGTGGTCTTTTGCTGTCTCCAGCCAAGCTACAGATGCAGGGAGAGATGATGGTGGAAGAGCTGACAGAGAGGCTGTTTCAGGCACAAGGAGGGATTCCTCTGGACCTTGGTGCCCTGAACCTTCAGAGAGGCCGGGACCACGGCCTACCTGGTACCAGCTTTGTTCTGTGACCTAGTATTGAATGATGCAGTAGCATCCTCTGATGTCAACGACGATTGTAAAAAAAAAAAAAAAATAATATATATATATATATATATATATATATATATATATATATATATATATATATATATATATATATATATATATATTCCAGTGCAGCATCAGTGTAGTCTTCATTGACATGCTTCATTATCACATAGATCAGGGGTGCCCAACCTTTTTTGAACCAAAATCTACTTTTAAAGTCGATAGTGTATCAAGATCTACCAAGCCATATCGAACACCATAGCGGAGCCACAATTTATTGTGCACCAATATAATAACAATTTTCTGGCACAAAGATAAGTTTCAACAATAATAATGCATTACTGAAATAAATGTGCATCGTGCAAAGAATAAGCACAAGTAGGCCTAGGACTGGCCTGTAACAACACAACAAACAACCCAAATTTCAATGCTTAATTCAAGTTGGAAAAGTTATTCCCTACCCTTAGTGGGACTTCTGGCAATGAGAGGATGCAGGCAAACTCTCATAGTCTGGACAGTAGGAGCTGAGTGGCAGCCCTAAGCAGGCTTCAAGGTGGTCTTCAGTCATGGTGGATCTGTATTTGACTAAATGATTTTCATGTGTGAAAAGGCAGACTCAAAATCCAAAAGGTGCAGTCATGCCACTTTGGACGTTACAGTAGTGTTCAGAATAATAGTAGTGCTATGTGACTAAAAAGATTAATCCAGGTTTTGAGTATATTTCTTAGTTACATGGGAAACAAGGTACCAGTAGATTCAGTAGATTCTCACAAATCCAACAAGACCAAGCATTCATGATATGCACACTCTTAAGGCTATGAAATTGGGCTATTAGTAAAAAAAAAAAAAAAAAAAAAAGTAGAAAAGGGGGTGTTCACAATAATAGTAGTGTGGCATTCAGTCAGTGAGTTCGTCAGTTTTGTGGAACAAACAGGTGTGAATCAGGTGTCTCCTATGTAATGATGAAGCCAGCACCTGTTGAACTGCTTTTCTCTTGAAGCTGAGGAAAATGGGACGTTCAAGACATTGTTCAGAAGAACAGCGTAGTTTGATTAAAAAGTTGATTGGAGAGGGAAAACTTATACGCAGGTGCAAAGAATTATAGGCTGTTCATCTACAATGATCTCCAGTGCTTTAAAATGGACAAAAAAAAAAAGATGCGTGGAAGAAAACAGAAACAACCATCAAAATGGATAGAAGAATAACGAGAATGGCAAAGGCTCACTCACTGATCAGCTCCAGGATGATCAAAGACTGGAGTTACCTGTAAGTGCTGTGACAGTTAGAAGACGCCTGTGTGAAGCTAATTTATATGCAAGAATCCCCTGCAAAGTCCCTCTGTTAAATAAAAGATGTGCAGAAGAGGTTACAATTTGCCAAAGAACACATCAACTGGCCTAAAGAGAAATGGAGGAATATTTTGTGGACTGATGGGAGTAAAATTGTTCTTTTTGGGTCCAAGGGCCGCAGACAGTTTGTGAGACAACCCCAAACTCTGAATTCAAGCCACAGTTCACAGTGAAGACAGTGAAGCATGGTGGTGCAAGCATCATGATATGGGCATGTTTCTCCTACTATGGTGTTGGGCCTATATATTGCATACCAGGTATCATGGATCAGTTTGGATATGTCAAAATACTTGAAGAGGTCATGTTGCCTTATGCTGAAGAGGACATGCCCTTGAAATGGGTGTTTCAACAATTCACTGACCCCAATCACACTAGTAAACCAGCAAAATCTTGGTTCCAAACCAACAAAATTGCCTCGCAGATGTGAAGAAATCATGAAAAACTGTGGTTATACAACTAAATACTAGTTTAGTGATTCACAGGATTGCTAAAAAAGCAGTTTGAACATAATACTTTTGAGTTTGTAGCATTAACAGCAGATGCTGCTATTATTGTGAAGACCCCCTTTTCTACTTTTTTTTTACTAATAGCCCAATTTCATAGCCTAAAGAGTGTGCATATCATGAATGCTTGGTCTTGTTGGATTTGTGAAAATCTACTGGATCTACTGGTACCTTGTTTCCCATGTAACAATAAGAAATATACTCAAAACCTGGATTTATCTTTTTAGTCACATAGCACTACTATTATTCTGAACACTACTGTATATAATCCATATCTATATTTTCCCCAAATAGAAAACGGAGACCTGACAACACGCTGAATGGATGCAAAGTCAGTAAAGGGCTTTTCACATTCTGACAAGATGCTCTGCACTTGATCATCATAATGTACACTCTCAAGCTCCGCACAGTCTTTGCCCTGACGCTTAAGTTCTGTGTCCATGTGAAAAGTTCAGCAGGTCACACTGTTGTAGCCTGCTTGATAGTAGGTGTAACTTGCTTTTAAATGTGTTCACAAAGCTGATCATTTTGATAATGTGTTTGTCCTACCCGCAGCTCTAGATTCAAATTATTGAGCTTGTCAGTCAGATCAGTAAGAAAGGTTGTTTTTGAGTTTTTATCTGAAAAGGGGGACATCAAACCTCACCAAATTTGTGACTCACAGCACCTGAGTATTATTTTGGTAAACATAAACAAAAATCACTTCAACTAATTTATCTGTATTTACTTCTGATTTGATGGGCACATGGTAAAATTCATTTCCCCCATAGACCAGTGTCTTAATCACTCGGTACGGCTGCAGAGAGCATCCCAAAAATGTGGTGTGGAATGTAACCCATAGTGTTCCAGTCTGTTACATTTAAAACCCATGTTCCTAAACTGCTAATTTATTCAATAAATAAAACTCTAGTTGTGTTGGTTGAAAGTTGTTTGAGAGCCTTAAATCCATGGGGAGATTGAATTTAGTTGAACAATAAAGTAACAGTCATCAGTTATTCGCTTTATGTTTGTTTCGCATCCTGGTTCAGCCAGTTGCGCTCGAGTCCTAATATAGCCACCAAAAATAGCACTCTGGGGTTTTCCTGCGAGCTCATCCAAAAAGAGTATAACATGACTTATCTCAATAGTGGATGTTATGTATTCCCCATGGTCCAAAATTCAAAAATTGAGCGTCACATATTGGTGACCCATATGTAGACGTATTTGATATGTTCTGGATGACCACAGAACTTGATGAACGTGTATCAGCTATCGTATAATTAGTGTTAATTTTCTCACCTGTTTTAGTTAGCCTTTTGTCAAATGTCTTTGTTTTGTCATTCACATTTATTATTTAGTCATATAACAGACTAAAAGTCTGTTAATTTTAGACTAGTTCTAGTCAAGACACTTTAGTTTTTGATTCAAAAAAACAAAATCTGATTACCGTTTTTGTTTCACACATCTGAAATAGCGAATGTAATCATTACCTGACTAAATACACTTGTTGACTGATTGAATGTTTCTGGTGTTTTCCCTCAATATTTTAAATCTGCAAGGCTTCCCCCTCAGATACAATTAGACATTTTGTGTTGTGTTGGGGGGTTTGGCTGGATGTTTTTGTGTTGTTTCTTTTCTTTGCTCTCCAGGTGGTATGCAAACTGGTTTTTGTCTGTGGAGACGGTGCTGGCAGAAGAATCCTTCACCCTCATCAACATTATTGGCTGCACTTGTGGAGGATGTCCACGTGCAGGCCTAATGACTCGCAGCACCTGCGGATGATGCTCACGTGCAGACTTAAGGACTTTCAGCTGAAGCAGATAATTAGATGGCGTTCTGCATTTAAGCCATGAGTGGTTCAAGCAGAATTGCCGGGAACTCGACCTTGTGACGTTCGTTTGTGAGACGCTGAGGACCGCGCCTGGGTTTGACACATCGTGCCTGTGAAGGAGGACGGGTGAGGGACACATGCTGTCAGCACACATCAGAGGTGATTGATTGTCTGAATAAGTGTTAATAGTAATTTGGTATTTTGTTACGCAGTATATTTGAACATTGATGAGAATTGTGCAGCTCGCTTCTCACGGCCGTGGCGTGCGGACTGATGATCCTCCACCTGTTGTGAGAAGCTGCTCATTTACATAAAGCTTAAAGTCAGACCTCAATGTGTTGCTGATAGCGTGTGCCTTTGAAGGATATTAGTTGTAGCTGTTGACTTACCTCACCTCTTCTATCCTTCACAGAGTCAGTTTGTCGTGTCCACCTGGGGGGTGTTTGGCGGTGAATTTGAGTCCAGAAGCGCCGGGCTTCGATCCCTTTGAGCACTGGAGAGCGCGCCGTCCTTCACTCCGCCAGACAAGCCATTTATTATGTTGTACACAATTATTGCACAGAAAGGGAAATAAATGTTTGTTTTTGGAACCGCTTTCTGGTTATTTAGCGCTGGGTTCAGTCAGACGCAGGTCCGCTCCTCAACCCGCGTCAGCTAACAGTAGTTCCCGGCCATTCTAAAATGGACCCAGCGGCAGAAGCGGTTCCATTTGCCGAAAGAGGTCAAGAACACTTGGAGAAAATATGGGAGCAATTACAGCATCTCGCAAACCAAATCAAACAAACAGATGCCCACGATGTGTCTGTTCTGTTATCACGAGCATCCTGAAGTGCAAAGCTCCTTCAGAGAGGCCATGCTAGGTCAGAGGCTGAAATTCCTAATCTGTGCTGCACTTATTATAGTGTATGTTACTGTTTGGAATATCAGCTGCTCATCTTTTTCCTTAGATCTTACCCAGGACAGTAAGGTGGTGGAGGTGATTCAGAGAGGAGATTTGCTGAAATCACTACACAGCTTGAGAGAGCTGCAGCCCTGGACAGCACCTTTTCTCATCGCTCATTTACACAGGTTGCTTGTTCCCTCAAAGCAAATCACTACATAATTCAGTTGTAGGTGTTGTGTATTGTATAAATTAAATGCACTGTGTCACCCAGGTTATATGAGAAACATGGAGAGGCAGCTGTACGTTCATTTTCCCAGTTCTATCCTGTAATAACACCAGCCGATGTATTCACCATGGCTCAGCAAAGCCACTTCTTAGCATACCTTGATAATCTGGTCCAGTCACAAGCTGAGGAGAACAGGTACTCCTTCAGTTTTATGCTTTTGTTAAAGAATTTTAAAAAGAGCTTATTCCCCTCCCTCTGTGTTCAAATTCTTTCTTTCCATTTCTTTTTTAGGTTGTCATTTTTGGGGTCGCTTCTTGAACCAGAATCACTGCATCAGGATTGGCTGGAACTGGCACTGACCCATGATGCTCCTCATCATTACGACACCCTTACTCCTGATGGACAACCCAGGTGTGGATCTGTTCATACAATGTGGAAAGAATGTAAAACGTGTTCCTTTTTTCTTTTAATTATTACTGTTCATTTGGAAGAATATATACACGCACATACACAGTGCTCTCCAAAATTATTTGGCCCTTTGGTATTTCACATTTTAATTTTTTTATACCATTTCAAATGCAAAAAGTAATCAGGGTTCTATAAAAATTTCAAAAATTATCTTCCTCAAACTCAAAGCAAATCTCTACAACTTGATACAAATTAATTAAAAATAGAAAAGCCAAGATGATGGGTTGCATAAGTAATGGGCCTGTAAATAATCAATTTTATTGCCAGTTTTCTTCAGACAAGTCATGGGATGGATACATGAACATTTCCAAGTCAATGAAGATATCTTGGACTTAATTTACATTGATTATGAAGAAATACAAACAGTATGGCACTCTATGGTAAATCTGTCTGGAGTAGACAGTTCTAAAAAACTGAGTGACTGTGCAAGAAGGAAAAGAGTGAGGAAAGCCACCAAGACACCCAGAAGAAGATATAGGCTTCTGTGGCTGTGACTGAAGAAACTGTGCACAGTGCATGTTTTTGCATTTTGTATCAGCAGTTACTGTATACAACTTCATCATGAAGTAATATAGAGGAGGATCATTCTTTCACCAAAATATCAGATTTATGGTTGCATCTCAGTTGTATCTTCTGGAAAATTGTAGCTGAACTGTTCAGTCTTTCTCCTCTATAAATCAGATTGTTGTGGTGTCAAAAGACAACAAACATAAAGAATGATTAGAGAGAAAGTTGAAAGGGAGCTGGTTCAGATCACCACCAACATTTGCTCAATGTTTCATTAGTCCAGGGCCATCTCTCCACAAAAGAGTACAGACACTCCATTGTCGTCATCTGGTGGACAGTGGTAATTGTGAATTAATGGGATTTTCTGTTCCAGGTGGCATTCACATTGTTTTAGTTGGGGCTATGGACGCCTCCTGTCTCTGCTGATTCGCCTTCCATCAGACTTGTCCTCAAAGCAAAAGATGGCAGAAACTTGTCGCAGTCACGGGTACTTCAAAATTATTATTTTATTTATTTATTTATTTTTACACAAGATAAATCATTTGCTGTTGTTGACAGCCATGTGTGGAAATGATTTTTGGGCTTCCATTTGATGTTTGCAGCTACTGGATTGGATACCTTTACCTCTGCCGTGAGCTTCAACATCGCAAAGAGGCATTCTCTACCATCTGTCAGCTGGATGACATCACCCTACTAGAAGAACCTTATGGTGAAATGGTTTCCTCACAATTTTCCCTTTTCTGACTCTGAGACAAGTAATTTATAATCTGAAAAAGAGGTGCTGTGGGATCTGTCTTGTAATTTTAGAGAATGAGGTGAAATGTTGACTATGGTTAAATCAGTAATTGTTCCTGTAACTGTAGTAAATACAGACAGATTGTGAAACTTTACAGCATTTTAACTTGGAAAATCTTCCTCCATGTACCATGGAACACCAGCTTTGGCTAAACAGTAGCTTCATGTTATAGACATTGATTATGTAGTCAAGGAAAATTCAGTTTTTAATTACCTTCATTACACTGTCTACATTGATTGGAGTTACTAATCTGGCAGCCTGCCTAATGCCGAGAATATAATTACAGCATATAACAAAAAGGCATTATAAACTACAGTATGTGAGGACATTGTGTTATTTGCTAGGTGTTGAGCCTCAGACCTTGGATGAGTGGAAGCTCCTGATCCAGTTGTCTCAGCAGTGTAACAGCGAGGTAGAGCAAGTTACAGGTGTGAATGGGAACGGGCTGACAAACGGCTCAGCAGATTGTGATCAAAAGGTCAACCCTGAGAACCTGACTCTGAGACTGGCTCAAACAGCCGGTCCTGACCGTGCACTGGCTGTGTTGGAAGAGTGCGGTGTGCAGATGCCACTTTCACCAAACTCCAGACTGGTTTGTGAGCTGCTTAGAGTAGCAGAGAAAGGCAAAGGTGGGTCAGAGTGTGGATGGCTAGTTTGTCAAATCTTTATAAGCAATTGTGTGAATTTTAACAGAGCCTTAATGTGTAGTTTAAATGTCCTCATGTTAGTGATGGTGTGTGTGCTTGTGCGTGTGTGTAAGTGTTACAGATTCCCCTTACAATAAATATGCTTATGCACAATTATCCATCACTTTCATTACACTTACAGAGATTAAAGTTCTCTGTTGCTACAGCGGATTTCTGTCAATTGGGCTGCCAAAAGACAGGGTTTGCATAGTGATGGGATGAACAACACTGGTGCGTCAACACTGTGCCGAGCACACAAGAGTGAAACCCCGTATCGGTGCGCGTATTTAAGAAAAAATCACGTGACCGATACAGGAACTGGGTCGTTCGGCTGCGCCATGCCAAATTGTGTTTATAAGGAAACAAGCTGTATCAACATGTTGCGGATTTGTTGGATGGAGTTTTGCTGGTGGAGTTTTGCTTGCCCTCACCTTGCTCCACTGACTTCATGGCACGTTCAAAGATGTTTGCCCAGTCTGGAATAATTTTGATCTTTTGACGCCAAATAAGATAAATCTTTTTCTCCTTTCGGCATTGTTTACTGTTATTTTTCCAATTAGATATGTTTGTACTCCTTTACAATACTGGAAGAATAACCAGAAAACACATACGTACACACCTTTATCAACTTGTACTGAAATGTTTATGCTCGCCATCTTCATCTGTACCCTGTGAAAGAGGTTTTTTCTAAGGCAGGGGAACTGGTGTGTAAGAGGAGAAATCGCCTTGGAGCAAAGACGCTTCAGAAACCTTCGTTCTTCAATAAAAATGCATAAATGAATCTATTTTCAGTCTTGTATTTCATATGCTTTAACACTTAAGTTAACAAATTGCCATACACAAGTTACAAATTTTAACTCTGAATTTTATTACAGACAAATTTGCTATATTTTACAAACCAGCTCAGTTTAGCATTTACACAAACAAGGTTTTAAGCAAATTTGAAACTCTTCTCATGAACAGCTTAACTCGACACACAAATTGAGCACATGAAATTATGCAATGATGAGATCATATTTTAGAGGACTGGCGATTAACTATTTCACAGGCTGACATTGCGTTTGCAGCACGGTAACTTTTCCATCTTATTTACCTGCAATGATTTTATAACTACTGCAGGGGTCACTAATGAGCGACCAACAGTGGCTACACAGTTTGTGTGGTGTGTAAATACACTCCTTGAGGTATCATCATCCCATCACTAGCTTTGCACTGACGCCTTCCTGACGCAAAATCAAGGCTGGATGCAAGCTAGAAAATTTAACATGTTCAAAAATCAATTTTTAGAGTAATGTCTCTATTATGTTTTTTATTTCTCCTGGCAGTAAGTCTGTGTGTCTGTTCCTTTGTGTTCTGTCTGCACTCTGCGGGAGGGGGAGGGGGTGGTGTGTTTGAATGTGTCACAGCGAGCAGAGCTTTACAAACATTTTTGACGTTTCTTTCAAAGTCTGCACCGAGTGTCTGTGAGTGTCCTTGCTGTGGTTCAACTAAAACCACAGCTGCAGACCTGACACAACACATCAAACATGGGCATCCCCCCCAAAAAATACACCTAAAATCTCTTTCTGAGGATGGCATGACGTAAAATGCACTCATACACCCTTCTTACCGCTCATTTAAGTCGCACTTTACACATAAATTCACAAATTCTTGATTGTTCCTCCTCAGACTGCAAACCAGGGGTGAATCCAGATGGAAAGAGGGTGTTGTGGGAGATGTGCCCTCCACAACACCCCTAGATTAAAGGTCTACTTTTGAAGACATTTTTCATACCACCACCGCTACTACTACTATTACTAGAATGCACCGATCCATATTGTTTCACTTCTGATCCCTGAATTTGGATATCTGCCAATCCAATACTGCTCTGATAGCAGAACTCTGTTTACTTTAATATTGTCATTAGTTGATTTTATCTGAGGATATTTTGTATCCCCAGTTATACAGCTTCATGATGAAGTGGTATACAAGAGGATTTTCTTAAAAAGAAAACCTGAAAGTTCAGCTACACTCAGGCGCTGCACCTAAATTTTATGTTATTGTCTGCCCTTTTGGCTGCTCTGGGTTCTGCTGGGTCACCACGCCAGATCCACCACAGATGCGCACTGGGATTTGGCACACCTTTTACACCGGATGCCCTTCCTGATGCAACTCAAGTTTTACCTGGAGAAACAGACACAGCCCCTGGTCTTCCAAAGAGGTCTCCCATCCAAGTCCTAATCAGCACCCACTCTGCTTAGCTTTCAAGAAGTGAGAGGATCAGGCATACACAGAGCAGAGCCCAAGTCTTATTGTTGTGAAAACTTTGGTGTTTATTCAGGCATTATGTTGGCAACATTTTAATGTACGAACATGTGCAAATGCTACATCATAAACGTGCACATTAACGATATTATGTCTTATATCTGCCAATAAGTCAAAATAGTGATTATCATGTGCGGACCGGCTGAAATGCTTAGGAGTTTGACAAACTCTACAAACCCATGAATGGAAATGCGTCATGGTTTTTGTTGTTTTCCCAAATCGGTACTGCAGTGTTGTTTCTGTTTCAGGGCAGTGATCCAGGTGATGCTTGAGCGCTGTGATCGATTCCTTTGGTCGCAGCATGCCTAACTCAGTGTCCTCCATCAGCATAGCAGAACTGTCTATGTAAGTGTCTCTAACTGTTGTGTGAGCTGTAGCTTGAATAATTTGCTGTAATATTTATCTGAAATTCATAATGTATCTTCTCAGTGAACACAGTATTATTTTTGGCTGCTGATGGACATTGTTGGGAGTATTGTTTGTATTTTTTTTATTGTGATTTATTTGGATTTATATCAGTGCTGTATAGAGTTTGGTCGCTTTTCGATTTTTGCTATTGTATTTATATGCTTATTTTTGTGTACAGGAACTAGAATTTGCTCATATTTGTGAATTAAGAAACACAAACATATCACTATCCTGTTATAAGAAAAAAAAACTGTGAATTAAATGCACATATTCTTAGGGTGAAATGTACTAGCCTGTTATGATATCAATAAAGTGTGTGTGTGTGTATATAATGCCTGTCAAATTCCAGAAATTGCTGATATTACCTATTAAAGGCTCCTAACAAAAAAAGGGGGGGGGGGGTAATAATTGGGGGACCTTTGGCTACATTTACGGTATTACCTTAAGAACCAGTTCCTTCTGATTTTAAAGAACAGGGGGAAAACTTCTAAAGAATTAATAAAGGTTTCTGTAGCAACATTTTTAATCTCAAGTCAGGTTCTTCCTTAGGACCCATCTCAAAAACATTGATGGTATCACCAGCAACCATAAAATCTTTTGTACATAAATGTAAGAAGCTTAGGGGCAGAGTGCCTTTGGGTCATTGAGAAAGGATACCTAAATTACCATTCAGGAATTGGCAAACTTTTGTTCTAATGTTCCAACAGGACTTCTGGGTCACAACTAAGTTGATGAAGTAGCGAGGCATCATCTTTAAATGAGTAGCATTTTAAACATTGATATTGCATCCAACAAGTATTTACTCTGTAATAATTCAGTGGTTTAATGGTATTCTGTGTGGAGAATGAAATACAACCCCTGGCAAAAATTATGGAATCACCGGCCTTGGAGGATGTTCATTCAGTTGTTTAATTTTGTAACTTTCTGGCTTTAAGAAACACTATAAGAAATCAGGAAAAATTGTGGCAGTCAGTAGCAGTTACTTTTTTTTAGACCAAGCAGAGGGAAAAAAATATGGAATCACTCAATTCTGAGGAAAAAATTATGGAATCATGAAAAACAAAAGAACGTGCCAACACATCACTAGTATTTTGTTGCACCACCTCTGGCTTTTATAACAGCTTGCAGTCTCTGAGGCATGGACTTAATGAGTGACAAACAGTACTCTTCATCAATCTGGCTCCAACTTTCTCTGATTGCTGTTGCCAGATCAGCTTTGCAGGTTGGAGCCGTGTCATGGACCATTTTCTTCAACTTCCACCAAAGATTTTCAATTGGATTAAGATCCGGACTATTTGCAGGCCATGACATTGACCCTATGTGTCTTTTTGCAAGGAATGTTTTCACAGTTTTTGCTCTATGGCAAGATGCATTATCATCTTGAAAAATGATTTCATCATCCCCAAACATCCTTTCAATTGATGGGATAAGAAGAGTGTCCAAAATATCAACGTAAACTTGTGCATTTATTGATGATGTAATGACAGCCATCTCCCCAGTGCCTTTACCTGACATGCAGCCCCATATCATCAATGACTGTGGAAATTTACATGTTCTCTTCAGGCAGTCATCTTTATAAATCTCATTGGAACGGCACCAAACAAACGTTCCAGCATCATCACCTTGCCCAATGCAGATTCAAGATTCATCACTGAATGACTTTCATCCAGTCATCCACAGTCCACGATTGCTTTTCCTTAGCCCATTGTTGCCTTGTTTTTTGTGTTTAGGTGTTAATGATGGCTTTCGTTTAGCTTTTTTGTATGTAAATCCCATTTCCTTTAGGCGGTTTCTTACAGTTCGGTCACAGACGTCGACTCCAGTTTCCTCCCATTCGTTTCCGGCAGATTTCACTTTTAACAAGAGATTTTGTCATGGAAAGCCGCGTGGAGGCTTCGCGCGTCACGACCGATTCGCTGATGAAGCGAGACAAAGGAACACCTCCGTTTCGGAGTGTTAAAGGACAAGTTGGGACATGCCTATCTCGGCTTTCAGTGCTTACCAGTCAAGTGAGTATAAGAGAAATTGTGGAGAGCTGGGCTTGTCCCAACTTGCCTTTTAACACTCCGAAACGGAGGTGTTCCTTTGTCTAGCTCCATCAGCAGCTCCGTCGTGACCCGTGAAGCCTCCGTGCGGCTTTCCATGACAAAATCTCTTGTTAAAAGTGAAATCTGCCGGAAAATGGCTGATGTCCAGCTCTTGTGATAACCAGAGAAATTGCACACGACGGTCCCGGCTCCACACAGCGATCTGTTTAGAAATGATGTGGTGGTTTCTGCCTCTCGATGGTGGCTCAGAGCGCGGCGCGCCGTGCGCCATTGTGGGTAGTCCTTAAAGCTGTAGTAACACTCCTTATTCTCGTGAAGCCCGTAAAATTTTCACCGAAAGCCAGATAAATTTTTCGAATGGTTTCCAGCTGCCTGTCTCTAACAGTTTCTGAAAAAATTCTGATGGGAAAAAAAAGCCCAAATCATTCCGCCATTTCCTCGCAATGAAACGATGACGAGAGGGGGTGGACCAGTGCTCACTCAAAGCCTGCCCACAGGCGAATGACGCAACTGACAGGCGTGAAAACTCACGCAGGCGCACGAAGGTTCAGCTTGGCTGACGTAAAAAACATATAAATCAAATCCATATATTTTTTGAATAAAATAAAAAGGTCGGATTCTTTTCTCACAGACCTCGTATTTGCTGCCCAGTAGTAGGAGCGATATTGGGTAGTCCCATGCCGCCATCGATCTTCAAATGTTGGAGCACAAGCTTTGCTTACTCTGGGTTTCTTATTCTGCCAGTTGTATGAAGAAATAGTCAAATCCAACAAAGTAAAAAAGGATTTGGGAACAAATATAGGTAGAGATTGGAATAAGTACATAAACTTAGGTAGTGTGTTCATTTTTACAGAATTTATACGACCGGCCAGTGTCAATGAAAGGGGTGACCATTGTTGTAGAGACATTCTCACCTGATTGTGGAGAGTTATGAAATTTTCGTGGAATATGTCCTTAAATTTACCGGGTGATCTCTAATCCTAAATAGGTAAACTGCCATTTCTCAATTTAAGAGGGGTGCTGCTGTAATCAGCAGCCAGGGGCCTCGTCACTTTAATCCAAAATTGACAAAAATTAAGCTTGGCTTTTGTCTTGTGATCAACTTAACTTTCTTTCAAGCCTTTGAATGTAAATTTTTGATAAATGGCTAAATGGTGAAACGGCATCCCCAACACACACACACACACAGTCATTGGTTCAGCAGATAGGCCCTAAAGTACAATCAAAGGTTACATAATTAACCCCCTAAATTATGCCACTTAATCATCCAGCAGCTTTTACAAGTATTCCATCGATTTCTGAAGTCTTTTGGAATTTCCCTTGCTCTTTAAAGACATTCTTGGTGTATGTAAACTGTGATACAGTGAAACTTGGACATAGTCGAGAAAATCCTGAGACAAACAGGTCTTGTAACTGTTTCAAAATAAATTTACATGGAAATAAAACTAGAAATTATATTTGACTTAAAACAGAGTATTTCATAAAATATGTGCATTTTGGGAAGACTGGGTGAAGATTTGTAGCCACACTGTATGTAAACTTGTATATCTCGAAATGTAGGCATAACTGTGATTTGTTTTTGTGGGGCTGGGGTCACAAAATCTCTATGGTTTAGGTGATGCACCCACCCCAAACAGCACTGAGTGGTCAATTGTGAAGTTTTACATAATTCTAATAAAGACTCACGTGTCCAGGTTTGCTGTGCTTTCTTTGATCAGGGCGTCTCTGAGAACACTTTTTTTGGGGGGGGGGGTTTGTTTTTGCATTTCTTTGAACAAACACTCTTGTCCCAGTACAGACGGTACATATCAGCCAATGTGAGCGTACAGAGATGGTATTAATAAAAATGTAATGAAATGGGACTGATGACTCATTCGATGATATCACACACCTGGAGCATCAAAGGGAGGAGAGGGAGGAGGAGTGTAGGCTTGGTGGTGACTCACACTTGGGTCTGAAAGACTGAACACAGTTGCTCTTTAAGTCATACTGCAGTCACACTAACCTTTCTGTCCAATGCTTTATTGCTGTCATGTACGTGACCCTGTCTCCTTACAATGGTTCCACTATCTTTTCTTCCCTCGTCCTCCAACTTAGCTGCCTGTCTGTGTCAGAGACACAGTAACCATCAGTGGCAAAGACTCTTAAATCATGATTTTTCTGGTCACTCCGAGTCTAATGTAAGACTGCAAAGTTTCATGTGTGATTTTCTCACATCTTAGTGAAGAGAAATTTGTTCACATTAGCTACTGAATATTTGCACCCACTAATTTCAGTTCTTCAGTACAAAATAGACTTTAAAAAAATCTGAATTTGTACATTTTCATCATGAGCAGGACGACAGAAGTATAATTGATTTGAAAGGGTATTAGTTCGAGGCAGTGTTGATGTCGGCTTCCTGTCACCAGAAGAACAGATAAGGGGATTCTGCACATACCTGCTGGCCCTGCTGCTTGCGTATAAATGGCAAACGTTGATGCTCAGAGCACAACACACACCTGTTGGCTCTGAAGCTTAGTCACAGTGCAGCAGCAAGACAGTGTGGTTACTTAAAGGAAGGGCTGGAAAAAGACAATCTTCTACACAGTTTGGGCAGTTTTTGGGTTCTAGATGGAAACAACACTCGTGAGTATTTTCTTCTTCTTCTTCTGCATGTGTACTTGAACTTTACAGAACAACTTACCACATTTAGTATTAAATATCTGGTTTCAGATGTCCCTCTCTCTGCTTGGACTAGTACTCATCCCACCATCCTTCCCCGAGCGTGTTTCACTGAACAAAGTCGTTGCAAAACACCTCAAGTATGATTTATGATAGATTGACAGTAATGAGAACAAATACAGAGCAGCAAGTCTTACTGCATTTCTGTTTACATTCTTCACGTCAGGAACCATGTATCCGGGGTCCATGTTTGTGGAAGATGCTCTTCAAAGAGCGATCAAGTTGACTGATGCTGCCTATGCCAATACAAATGAAAGGTAGACATTAATATTTGGCTAAGAAGAATCTGTATCTCCGTTCTGCCCAACATATTCTAAAAGCCTAAAATGGTGTAATTTTGTCAGAATAAACACGCTTCTTAATTCCAGGGTGAAGATGTCTCTGGCTGGAGGTGCTCTGAGGCCCAGTGATCTACTGGCCCAGTTCAAACAGACTGGAACCAGAACCAGGACTCACATCCATGCTGCAGAGCTATTGGAGAACACAGTGGAGCTTATCAGAGAAATGGTCTACACCCATACTATGGTTCAACCCAGCCCGCATGGTACCGATTGGCACAATCAATGAACAGATGTTTGCACCTGTAGATTATGATTTCAGATGCCTGAAGCATTTGATTCTTATACACATGTAACCAGCTAATACAGATAAAGAAGTTTAACATTCTTTTCAGAGCTCTGTGTTTATTGGCCCTATCTTGACTATATGTGGTGCATGGTGCCATACGCCTGGTGCAGCTGGATGTAGGACATGTCCAACTTTACATTCTTATTTACATGGCAGGGCAGTGTAAAGGAGTTGATTTTATCTTCTGCATTAGTCATATTTTATTACCTCAGTGTATTTCAGTTTAAGATGTTCAGTAATGTAATGAAAGAGAGATGAGGGTAAAAAAAAAAAATTACTGTATATAATACAGATGAAACAGTCTTGTATCCACAAGGTCCCGTGTGTAAAGTCACCCATGCCTCGACCTCCAGTACTTCTGGAGTTGAATCTGGAAACATATCTGGTGTAAAACTTGTGCAAAACCAAAATGTGGATTCATACAGAATCTACAGTGGTGACCCAAAATAAAAACATTAAAAACAGTAAAAACAAGAGCATTAAAAAAAAAAAAAGATAATAAACCAATCCAGAAGAAAAAATGAAAGTACCTAAAAAAAAAAAAAATAACTCAAGCAAGGAAGACATACTAAAAAAAGAACAAGGAGAAAACTACGTCTACCATATCAAATGCTTCCAAAGTGTTGAGGTGGTGACCTGAGAAACCATGGGCGCAATTTGGTGGGGGATAGGAGGGACATGTCCCCCCCCCCCACCTTCTGACATATATGGGTGATTCTTAGACTACGGGCACTTATGTCCTTTGATCATATTGTATGAAAAACAGAAAAAAGGGGAAATTTCACACTTTTATAGTTATCTTTACAATGAAAGTGTGTTAAGAAATTTGTTCTAGTAGTCTATGATGACTTTTTCACCTTTTTTCAGCATCATTATATGCATATATTGCCGTTTGTGCTTGTCCCACACCCATGACTTTTGATCTTCAATGATAAAAATGAATGTAAAGAAATGTTTTTTCTAATGTTTTAAAATATCTCTGAATAAAATATCAGTAAATAATCAAAACATAATTGGGGTATTCAATGTCATACAACTGTTGTGATTTTTTTTTTAAACAAATGTAGTTTTCCCACACTATTGCCGTAATTTCCACCACAACACTGTAATGTCCCTTTAAACAGTTTGCATGAAAGATTGTTTGGGTAGTTTCTATGGAGATAAACAGTGACATCAGAGTACATGTATATAGTGCCAAATCACAACAAACAGTTGCCCCAAGGCGCTTTATATTGTAAGGCAATGGTGTGGTGGAAATTACATTTACAAGGCCAATAGTGCCTGTAGTTAAAGGATCACCCATATGTGTGTACTTGAAACATGCTATGCCAGTCTTATGTGCAAAACCATGTCAGAATAATATCTTTGTTTCTGCAAGTTTGTATTTTTAGCAGCATTGACTTGTTTACAACACCTGTTTCTTGTTTGTCACATTCGGAATTTTCTGGAACTGCATTTGCCCAGATTTGAAACCAAAAATAGTTGTCTCTAGGGGCTAGTGTCTACACATAAGTATCAATGGACCATATGCTAATTTACTAACTTCTGAAAGTTAGAAAAGGAAATCAGAAAAGCTCTCTGGGACCTCAGAAAGCCCATCTGCAGTTATTGCTTGATCTCCAAAATCAGTCTGTGCAAGCGAAATTATGTTCAGTATGAGTGTTGTCATTAGTGCCACTTCAAAAATTAAATTCATGAAAAGTAATTTATCCTAAACTTATGATCTGTTGTTTTTTTCAAACTTATGCAAAAACAAATCTTGAGGAAAAAAAAAAATACAGTATGTGATAGTTAATAATTAAGAGCCTGTTCTTTCATATTTATGAATACATTTTACCACATTGCAGTTGTTTGTTTGTTTTTGTTTTTTTTTATGAAAACTCAACCTATCATTCTTTTTGAGTTCTACAACATGTGGTGATACCTTATCTACACCAGGATGTTAATAAAATGCTGGCTATTCTCAGAATAAAGTACTTATATCCACAGTTTCAAATTGTATAAGTCAAATGGTGTCCACTTTATGGTCTTCTCAAAACATTAAAATTACTGTTCTGGATGCTCAGAATGCATCTGAGCTTATCTAGAAACCGTTGGCTTCTGGGGGCCTAAAGCAGCCCCAGACCCCCGCCCTATGGGCTTCGGCCCTGCGGGCCTCGCACTTTGTCCCCCAACTTTCTAGTTCTAAATTGCGCCCTTGTGAGAAACAAACACCGATGTTCCTGAGTCTCTTTAAAGGATTAACCAAATCAACCAACTGGATTTACTGGCAGTGATAGTTACAACCTTAAATAACCATGAGAGGGAGTGTATATGATAACCTCAAGTACAAATGGAAATCAGCTGCTGCGTGTGCTCCATGTTCCTTCCTGGTGACTTAATAAACCCTGGCCCGGGCCCAGCGCGCGCAGGATGTAGGACTATTTTGTGTTCCTCGGGTGAATAAAAAGTCTTTGGGGAAATGAGGTTTTCTTACTGTGCCCCCTTTCTGTGGAACAGTCTTCTAGCGTTTATAAAGCAGTCAGATGTTGTGGATACTTTTAAAACCAGATGAAGATACGTTTGTTCTCCATTTCATTATATTTCTTTTACTCTTGGGTTTTAGTTGTGCTTTTAATCTTTTAATTTATTTTAATTTGTTTTTTGGTGTTTGTGTGAAGTGCCTTGGGCGACGCTGTCGTGAGTTGGTGCTCTACAAAATTAATAAATTGAATGTGATCTTTGCATTCTGTTGGTTTTGTTCTTTCCTTGAAGAGCTGCTGAGTGAAGAAGAATGCAGAATCTGCTGCAGGGTGACAGGCTGCTCGCTCAACTGCAGAGGCCCAGCTGTCCAGACCACCTGTCTTTCTGAGCACGGTTACCGATCCATCACAGGAGAATGCAACAACAGGTGAGTGTTGACACCCAGGCAAAATATCCAGTAGACAAAAAAAAAAAAATTCAGTCTTAGATGTTCTTTCCCTGTTTAGAAGAATCCCAGATGGGGGGCAGCCAATACTCCGTATTCACGCTGGGTGCCTCCAGAATATGAGGATTGTGTGGGGGACACCCAGAGGCTGGGACCCAGCTCGCACCTACCACAATGTCCACCCTGCCTCCAGTAAGAACCCTGCAGCAGCAGTACGTCACCCACTGACCCGTCAGCCCTGATACTCCTAACACTGTGTGTTATCCAGGTGCGGTTCGTGTCTCAGGAAGTGCTCTTCACTCACAACAACAACATCTCTCTGGACTCCACTCTGTCCCACCTGTTGGTAGAATGGGGCCAGTGGATAGATCACGACTTGGTGCTGACACCCCAGAGCCCCAGCACAGCAGCCTTCAGGACAGGAGCAGACTGCATCCAAACCTGCAGCCGCAACACACCCTGTTTCCCATACAGGTGCATGTAAATGGCACAAACTCAAGTTGTGCTGCTATCTTCATATGCGACAAAGTCCACAATATATAACACATATCTAATACGCCCATGGAATTTAGACGTCTTTTTAAGATGTCAACTTACACTGAGACAACTGCTGCTTCATTGGTAGCTGTAAATATCTCCAGTCTTGGCTTCACTGATATTTGCCGAACACTTAACCCGCTCTGTTTCACATACAGAATCTGATTGTATCTGTCAGGGAAGAAAAAGTACTGTTAACATCCGCCATCATGCAAATTAATTCTGCACCATGGGGAGACATATTGCAAAATATCAACTGTTTGTTTATTTCGTATTTATATGTTGTTGTTGTCCTTTCGGCTGCTCCGTGTGTTCGGGGTCGCCACAGCGGATACAGCCAGATCAGCATTGGCATTTGGCACAAGTTTTATGCCGGATGTCCGTCCTGACTCAACTCCAGTTTTACCTGGAGAAACACACCACAACCCCTGGCTTCCAAAGAGGTCTCCCATTCAAGTACTAACCAGGCCCCACACTGGTTAGCTTCTGAGATCTGACAGGAGTATCAGGCTTACACAGAGCAGGTCAGCTGCTTATGTATTTATATGTGAATACTTATAAACCATTATATTTGAGTGTCTCACTGAACTATCAGGTATTCCCAGAATATTTTGAATTTATGTCCAGTTCCTCTGTACATCTTCATATTAAGTAAGGTGTCTGTGCTCAACCTCTCATTTCACCTGCCCCTTTGCAGTCCACCCAGCTGTAAATGGGCAACTGCCGACCCTTTTCTTATACAGCCTAAAGCCCCATTTACACATAGATGGTAAACTCTCCCGGAAGCGTCCCGGCAGAGATTTTGCCCCCTCTGGGCCGTTTTAGGGATCAAACGCCGTAGTTAACGCCGGCACACAGTGGCGTGGTTTGGTTCCGGCTTCACCAGGAATCGTCGAAAAAATTATTCAACATGTCGAATAATTCCTCCCGGAGAAGTGGCCTGACAACGGAGACAACGCGAACAACGGCGTTTAATATTTTTTTTAATCGCCGTGTCATCCCGCCCCTTCCTGTAGTGCCGCAGTTTACACCGCCGTAATTGCCGGCTAGCATTGTATCCCTAACCAACGGCATGTAAAACGGCGATAGAGCCCACATCGGCATCCTCAAAGGCATTTTAACCGGCAACAGAGGCAGACAAAACGGCGGCGCTAGCGGACAGTACGCTGTTCTAAATGCCACCTCCCGGTTAACGGCGTTCCAAACGGCCGATAGGCGGCGGTCAGTATAAAAACGCTAGCGTGCTGCATGCAGGTCTCTCACTCGCGGCCAGCTCCAGATATTTTTGCAGAGAAGCTCCAGTATGCCTCCTAAAATAAAATTGGCAGCGGCAAGGACTTACCAAGAGGTCTGGTTCAGAAGCAGAGGGTAGCCCTGTGGTGGAGACGGAGCAACACCTTGAGGAGGGGAAAAGGAGAGAAAAGAAAAGGCTGAGAGTTGAGCTCCCTCCCCCTGCAACTGACAGCTGCTTCAGCCTATTATACTCTAGGGGCGGTGCCTATATGCAAAAGTTCCTGGAGTAACGCAGGATTTGCCTGGATAAATCCAGCGGTACACAGGGCATTATTGGCGGCAGCAGAACACCGCCGTTCTCACACGCGTCTTAACCTGCAATTGTAAAGGATAGAACTGGGTATTAACCCCCGTTGCCTTACGTGTGCCGGATGCTACGACGTCAAAACTCCGCTTATTCGTTGGATTTAGCAGCGTTTTATCCGCGTATATGCGGCTAGTACGGCGCTCAAAACGCCGGCGAAATGCTCTGCCCCTTTCTACCGCGAAACAGCCGGAACTACCGCGAACTTCGGTCTACATACTACCCGCCGACAAAACCGTCTCTTTGTAACCTGGGCTTAAGTATCCAGGTGCATCTTAAAAATAAAATAGAATATCGTGGAAAAGTTAAGTCTTTGTCGGTTATTTCAGGAAGTGAAAATGTTATGTATTCTAAAGTCATAAGATATGAACGGTAATTTTTCAAGTATTGAGTTATAGTTTATTTTTGGAGGTGTAAGCTGTAATTATCAAATTTAAAATAAAAATGTGCCAAACATTTGAGTTTATATGTAATAATTGAGAAATATAAAATTTTCATTTTCTACAATAACAGAAAAACTTTAATGATATTCTCGTTTGTTTTGTTTTCTTTCTTTGTTTGTAGATGCACCAGCCTGATGGGCCTCAGGGCCTTTACAAATTCAAGCGATAGAAATTTTTATGGATTCTTCACTTGGAATTTGGATGCTGAGGACCTGTGTTTTAGCGAGTGCCTGGTGGTACTCCTGGCTGTATTTTGTTTACCTCATATATAAAGCCAACAGTATTGGTTTTCCTTAAATTATAGGATTTATTTCCATACTTTTAAATCTTCTCTGTGCTAATAATTGTTAGCTACAGCTTTTTAGTACTTTTTAACTAACCTTGTTAAAAGTTGAGCATGTTTTTCATCAGCAGGATGAAACTGACATCTCTTTACAGATCCCACTATCAGATCCTCGCTATGGTCTCCAGAGTTGCATGCCTTTTTTCCGCTCTGCTCCTAGCTGTGTTGCTGGATTGTTGCCTCATCGGCACCGGGAGCAGCTGAACACTATCACCTCCTTTGTTGATGCCAGCATGGTATATGGCAGCTCAGACAGTCTGGCTTCAGCTCTGCGAAACAACTCCTCTCCTCTGGGCACCATGGCCACCAACCCTCACTACTCAGACGGAGTTCTCGCCTACATGCCCTTTATGCCACTTCAGCAGGCTCAACTGGATCCCTGTGGTCCTCGGAACACTAATGCTTCAGCAGCATCAAACAGATCCATATGTGGGAAGAACACCACATCCTGCTTTCAAGCTGGTGAGTAATGTGGTAAATCAGGTATTATTAAATCTATGGTTACCTCGATCAAGGAGGCTGTGTGTTCTTGGTGCTTTGTCCGCAAGTTATCTCAGAAGCACATGAACAGATTCCAAATGATATTTAGCAGAGAGGCAGTCCCGGCGTCATGGGCAGGCCTTAGAGTGCCTGGCACGCCCTCAGAGGCAGTCAGGCCCCCTCTGGACAGATGAGCCTCTGTCACCCGCCAACCACAAAAAAAGAGAAATCACAGGCTACCTTGATTGCAATTTGTACATATTTCCAATATAGATTATTTATAATAATATTGATAAACACACTGTGCTTTATCTTATTTTTACTAAAATAACTGAATGATTTCATTGTTTCATGAAATGATCTGGGTAAAACAGAAACGTAACACAGAAATGATATGTGTAGAGTGTTGACTACTTACGGAAGACCATTACATTCACTGGATAAAAAAAAAATAGACACCTTATCTCTTAATTTGTAATTATGAGAAAAGATCTCGCAATTATGAGATCAGGAAAGGTGCCACATTGACCACTGCTTTGCTCAGAACCACATACTGCACATCCACAAGGAAAACATCTTTACGCAATGGGGGTTTTCAAGATCCCACTAGACAGCGCCTACACGTATGTGTATTGACGTCACAACTCTATCTGGTTTGGGAGACGCGGCTTCTTTCAATAACAGCAACTGTCAAGAAACTTTCTCGTGTGTGTGGTTGGAGTTGTGTAGCGGTAGGAATAGCCTTTTGAATGCTAGAATAACAATGTCAGTTGCAAAGAAATCAAATAAAAGTGAAAGATGTTCATTGCACGTAGAATGTTGGTATTTTGGTTGTTAAACTTTCCTAGCAGCGAAGCCCCGGTCACACAGCACTAACAAATGACACTGAAGCCAAAACAAAACAATAAATCTGGACTTATGTTGACTTTCAGAGACATCATTTAACCATCATCCAGCTTCGTTCTTCGTTCCCGATGACAACTTAGTCGTCCGTATTCTGTTTTGCTTTCTGGCTGTCGGCTCCTCACCTGTGGAACCAGCTCCCAATTCAGATCAGGGAGACAGACACCCTCTCTACTTTTAAGATTAGGCTTAAAACTTTCCTTTTTGCTAAAGCTTATAGTTAGGGCTGGATCAGGTGACCCTGAACCATCCCTTAGTTATGCTGCTATAGACGTAGACTGCTGGGGGGTTCCCATGATGCACTGTTTCTTTCTCTTTTTGCTCTGTATGCACCACTCTGCATTTAATCACTAGTGATTGATCTCTGCTCCCCTCCACAGCATATCTTTTTCCTGGTTCTCTCCCTCAGCCCCAACCAGTCCCAGCAGAAGACTGCCCCTCCCTGAGCCTGGTTCTGCTGGAGGTTTCTTCCTGTTAAAAGGGAGTTTTTCCTTCCCACTGTAGCCAAGTGCTTCCTCACAGGGGGTCGTTTTGACCGTTGGGGTTTTACATAATTATTGTATGGCCTTGCCTTACAATATAAAGCGCCTTGGGGCAACTGTTTGTTGTGATTTGGCGCTATATAAAAAAAATTGATTGATTGATTGATTGATTTGCCTGGAGAGCCTGTGCGCACACACACACAAATGGCTGTGGGACAGTTTGCATGCCATCTTTGGCTGTCTGTAGTGCACAGCTGTTTGATTGTTTGTGCAAGATGTTGGGCTTGGGAGGTTGGACGACATTGGATGATAGTCAAACGGAACACCTACGGTACGGGAATTACGCAAGCAATGAGGAACCGTCGTTGGGATTCGTAGAGGAACGAAGCTGGACAACGGTTAAATGATGTCTCTGAAAGTCAAAGCAAGTCCAGATTTATTGTTTCATTTTGGCTGTAGTGTCATTCGTTAATGCCCTGTGACCGGGGCTTTAGATCGACATTCACACCACTACAGTACTCCTTCTCATTCCTTGTGGGTTACCAACAACAATGACAACAAAATAACTTTCCAATACAGTGTGGAATTCACCTCCACTGGCCAATTTTCTCCCTGGAAATCTGACAGCTGAGCAGGTGTTTCTAGTGACGCCAAACATGTGAGCGAGAGGCTCACTTACTGGAAGTCTCAATTTCAAGATGGCGGCGGATCTTGAAAATCCCCCATTCCACTGCTTCCAATCCCTCAGTAAAGACAAGTGTGAGAATTCCCTAATCATAATTGAAAATCAGCCAATTTGTAACCACTGACAGCGCAGTGTGATCAAGCACAGTGTGGATTTTCCCCTGAGATGATCCTGGATGAATGAAATTCCTCCAGGGAGGGGCAGGGTGCACCTCTGTCATATTCATGCTTCTTCCTGCTCCCTTTCAAACAAGTTATGTTGACATTGTTGTTGTTTTGCCTTTTTTAGATTTTGTGGTTTGTTGTTTGTTTTCTTCTATATTTGTTTTGTTTTTAATGTCTGAAATAAAACCTTCAATCAATCAATCATAGTCAGGGACAAAGTGAAGCGCTGTGAATACTTTCCGGATGCACTGTATATGGATCTGGGGGACAAAAATGTATTTATAGGCAGGGGTGGATCACGAAAGAAGGACAGGAATTTGGTTTCAAGATTAATTTAAAGGAGACTGCGGTGCTTTGGCAGAATACATTCTTTGAGTGATGTTATAGTTCATTAATATTTTGCAGGTGATTCAAGAGCCAATGAACACCTGGGAATGATTGCATTGCACACACTCTTTTGAGGGAGCACAATCGGTTGGTCAAAGAGCTTCATTTGCTCAACCCTCACTGGAGCCCTGACACCCTTTATCAAGAGGCCCGGAAGATCATAGGAGCCATTCACCAGGTATCACCCACAGTTTGAGCAGGATATCCTTTCGCCTTTATCAATACGAGAATTCACAGCCTCCTGGCTGACTTAATTCTGACTTATTTCAGATTGTAACATGGGAGCAGTATTTGCCGCGGGTTCTTGGTGAAAGCGCCATGTCTGAGCTGGTGCCTCCCTATGAGGGCTACGATCCTGAAGTGGATCCCAGTATTGTTAATGTTTTTGCAACTGCTGCATTTCGTTTTGCACATGTCACTGTGCAGCCGATAGTAGCCAGGCTGGGGCCGGGATATGTCACTAACCCCCAGCATCCCCCACTACCGCTTCATGAATCACTGTTTGCCTCTTGGAGGATTGTGCAAGAAGGTATAAATACAGTACTGTAAGTCAGAACATTTGAATTGCTTTGATGAATGCTTTATTTATTTATTTCCTCTTGATGTGTCAGGTGGAATAGATCCTGTGTTGCGTGGTCTTTTGCTGTCTCCAGCCAAGCTACAGATGCAGGGAGAGATGATGGTGGAAGAGCTGACAGAGAGGCTGTTTCAGGCACAAGGAGGGATTCCTCTGGACCTTGGTGCCCTGAACCTTCAGAGAGGCCGGGACCACGGCCTACCTGGTACCAGCTTTGTTCTGTGACCTAGTATTGAATGATGCAGTAGCATCCTCTGATGTCAACGACGATTGTAAAAAAAAAAAAAATAAATATATATATATATATATATATATATATATATATATATATATATATATATATATATATATATATATATATATATATATATATTCCAGTGCAGCATCAGTGTAGTCTTCATTGACATGCTTCATTATCACATAGATCAGGGGTGCCCAACCTTTTTTGAACCAAAATCTACTTTTAAAGTCGATAGTGTATCAAGATCTACCAAGCCATATCGAACACCATAGCGGAGCCACAATTTATTGTGCACCAATATAATAACAATTTTCTGGCACAAAGATAAAGTTTCAACAATAATAATGCATTACTGAAATAAATGTGCATCGTGCAAAGAATAAGCACAAGTAGGCCTAGGACTGGCCTGTAACAACACAACAACAAACAACCCAAATAATTCAATGCTTAATTCAAGTTGGAAAAGTTATTCCCTACCCTTAGTGGGACTTCTGGCAATGAGAGGATGCAGGCAAACTCTCATAGTCTGGACAGTAGGAGCTGAGTGGCAGCCCTAAGCAGGCTTCAAGGTGGTCTTCAGTCATGGTGGATCTGTATTTTGACTAAATGATTTTCATGTGTGAAAAGGCAGACTCCAAAATCCAAAAGGTGCAGTCATGCCACTTTGGACGTTACAGTAGTGTTCAGAATAATAGTAGTGCTATGTGACTAAAAAGATTAATCCAGGTTTTGAGTATATTTCTTAGTTACATGGGAAACAAGGTACCAGTAGATTCAGTAGATTCTCACAAATCCAACAAGACCAAGCATTCATGATATGCACACTCTTAAGGCTATGAAATTGGGCTATTAGTAAAAAAAAAAAAAAAAAAAAAAAGTAGAAAAGGGGGTGTTCACAATAATAGTAGTGTGGCATTCAGTCAGTGAGTTCGTCAGTTTTGTGGAACAAACAGGTGTGAATCAGGTGTCTCCTATGTAATGATGAAGCCAGCACCTGTTGAACATGCTTTTCTCTTTGAAAGCCTGAGGAAAATGGGACGTTCAAGACATTGTTCAGAAGAACAGCGTAGTTTGATTAAAAAGTTGATTGGAGAGGGGAAAACTTATACGCAGGTGCAAAGAATTATAGGCTGTTCATCTACAATGATCTCCAGTGCTTTAAAATGGACAAAAAAAAAAAGATGCGTGGAAGAAAACAGAAAACAACCATCAAAATGGATAGAAGAATAACGAGAATGGCAAAGGCTCACTCACTGATCAGCTCCAGGATGATCAAAGACTGGAGTTACCTGTAAGTGCTGTGACAGTTAGAAGACGCCTGTGTGAAGCTAATTTATATGCAAGAATCCCCTGCAAAGTCCCTCTGTTAAATAAAAGATGTGCAGAAGAGGTTACAATTTGCCAAAGAACACATCAACTGGCCTAAAGAGAAATGGAGGAATATTTTGTGGACTGATGGGAGTAAAATTGTTCTTTTTGGGTCCAAGGGCCGCAGACAGTTTGTGAGACAACCCCAAACTCTGAATTCAAGCCACAGTTCACAGTGAAGACAGTGAAGCATGGTGGTGCAAGCATCATGATATGGGCATGTTTCTCCTACTATGGTGTTGGGCCTATATATTGCATACCAGGTATCATGGATCAGTTTGGATATGTCAAAATACTTGAAGAGGTCATGTTGCCTTATGCTGAAGAGGACATGCCCTTGAAATGGGTGTTTCAACAATTCACTGACCCCAATCACACTAGTAAACCAGCAAAATCTTGGTTCCAAACCAACAAAATTGCCTCGCAGATGTGAAGAAATCATGAAAAACTGTGGTTATACAACTAAATACTAGTTTAGTGATTCACAGGATTGCTAAAAAAGCAGTTTGAACATAATACTTTTGAGTTTGTAGCATTAACAGCAGATGCTGCTATTATTGTGAAGACCCCCTTTTCTACTTTTTTTTACTAATAGCCCAATTTCATAGCCTAAAGAGTGTGCATATCATGAATGCTTGGTCTTGTTGGATTTGTGAAAATCTACTGGATCTACTGGTACCTTGTTTCCCATGTAACAATAAGAAATATACTCAAAACCTGGATTTATCTTTTTAGTCACATAGCACTACTATTATTCTGAACACTACTGTATATAATCCATATCTATATTTTCCCCAAATAGAAAACGGAGACCTGACAACACGCTGAATGGATGCAAAGTCAGTAAAGGGCTTTTCACATTCTGACAAGATGCTCTGCACTTGATCATCATAATGTACACTCTCAAGCTCCGCACAGTCTTTGCCCTGACGCTTAAGTTCTGTGTCCATGTGAAAAGTTCAGCAGGTCACACTGTTGTAGCCTGCTTGATAGTAGGTGTAACTTGCTTTTAAATGTGTTCACAAAGCTGATCATTTTGATAATGTGTTTGTCCTACCTCGCAGCTCTAGATTCAAATTATTGAGCTTGTCAGTCAGATCAGTAAGAAAGGTTGTTTTTGAGTTTTTATCTGAAAAGGGGGACATCAAACCTCACCAAATTTGTGACTCACAGCACCTGAGTATTATTTTGGTAAACATAAACAAAAATCACTTCAACTAATTTATCTGTATTTACTTCTGATTTGATGGGCACATGGTAAAATTCATTTCCCCCATAGACCAGTGTCTTAATCACTCGGTACGGCTGCAGAGAGCATCCCAAAAATGTGGTGTGGAATGTAACCCATAGTGTTCCAGTCTGTTACATTTAAAACCCATGTTCCTAAACTGCTAATTTATTCAATAAATAAAACTCTAGTTGTGTTGGTTGAAAGTTGTTTGAGAGCCTTAAATCCATGGGGAGATTGAATTTAGTTGAACAATAAAGTAACAGTCATCAGTTATTCGCTTTATGTTTGTTTCGCATCCTGGTTCAGCCAGTTGCGCTCGAGTCCTAATATAGCCACCAAAAATAGCACTCTGGGGTTTTCCTGCGAGCTCATCCAAAAAGAGTATAACATGACTTATCTCAATAGTGGATGTTATGTATTCCCCATGGTCCAAAATTCAAAAATTGAGCCTCGTCACATATTGGTGACCCATATGTAGACGTATTTGATATGTTCTGGATGACCACAGAACTTGATGAACGTGTATCAGCTATCGTATAATTAGTGTTAATTTTCTCACCTGTTTTAGTTTAGCCTTTTGTCAAATGTCTTTGTTTTGTCATTCACATTTATTATTTAGTCATATAACAGACTAAAAGTCTGTTAATTTTAGACTAGTTCTAGTCAAGACACTTTAGTCTTTTTGATTCAAAAAAACAAAATCTGATTACCGTTTTTGTTTCACACATCTGAAATAGCGAATGTAATCATTACCTGACTAAATACACTTGTTGACTGATTGAATGTTTCTGGTGTTTTCCCTCAATATTTTAAATCTGCAAGGCTTCCCCCTCAGATACAATTAGACATTTTGTGTTGTGTTGGGGGGTTTGGCTGGATGTTTTTGTGTTGTTTTCTTTTCTTTGCTCTCCAGGTGGTATGCAAACTGGTTTTTGTCTGTGGAGACGGTGCTGGCAGAAGAATCCTTCACCCTCATCAACATTATTGGCTGCACTTGTGGAGGATGTCCACGTGCAGGCCTAATGACTCGCAGCACCTGCGGATGATGCTCACGTGCAGACTTAAGGACTTTCAGCTGAAGCAGATAATTAGATGGCGTTCTGCATTTAAGCCATGAGTGGTTCAAGCAGAATTGCCGGGAACTCGACCTTGTGACGTTCGTTTGTGAGACGCTGAGGACCGCGCCTGGGTTTGACACATCGTGCCTGTGAAGGAGGACGGGTGAGGGACACATGCTGTCAGCACACATCAGAGGTGATTGATTGTCTGAATAAGTGTTAATAGTAATTTGGTATTTTGTTACGCAGTATATTTGAACATTGATGAGAATTGTGCAGCTCGCTTCTCACGGCCGTGGCGTGCGGACTGATGATCCTCCACCTGTTGTGAGAAGCTGCTCATTTACATAAAGCTTAAAGTCAGACCTCAATGTGTTGCTGATAGCGTGTGCCTTTGAAGGATATTAGTTGTAGCTGTTGACTTACCTCACCTCTTCTATCCTTCACAGAGTCAGTTTGTCGTGTCCACCTGGGGGGTGTTTGGCGGTGAATTTGAGTCCAGAAGCGCCGGGCTTCGATCCCTTTGAGCACTGGAGAGCGCGCCGTCCTTCACTCCGCCAGACAAGCCATTTATTATGTTGTACACAATTATTGCACAGAAAGGGAAATAAATGTTTTGTTTTTGGAACCGCTTTCTGGTTATTTAGCGCTGGGTTCAGTCAGACGCAGGTCCGCTCCTCAACCCGCGTCAGCACATAACAGTAGTTCCCGGCCATTCTAAAATGGACCCAGCGGCAGAAGCGGTTCCATTTGCCGAAAGAGGTCAAGAACACTTGGAGAAAATATGGGAGCAATTACAGCATCTCGCAAACCAAATCAAACAAACAGATGCCCACGTTACGGAGCTTGCAGCGCAAGCCGTTCTGCTTCCTGCTGCTCCAGCTGCGGCACCATCGATACCGGTGCAGATAACTCCGTCACCCAGAGATTCAGCTTCCGAACCAATTATTTGTCATCCAGAGCCTTATGCGGGAAACGTTGAAGCTTGTGCTCCGTTTTTGATGCAATGTTCTCTGGTTTTTGCTCAGCAACCGGCTTCCTTCTCTTCTGATGGTAGCCGTGTCTCATATGTGACAAATTTGCTCCGAGGTGACGCCTTAGCTTGGGTCACTGCGTTGTGGAGTAATAATTCTCCATTGTTAGGCTCCTTTAAGGATTTCTCCCGGGAGTTCCGATTGGTTTTTGACCATCCGGTGAAAACAAATACCGTTGCCCAACGGTTGCTGAATCTCAGGCAGGGGAGGCGGAGTGCGGTGGATAATTCCATGGATTTCCGAATTTTTTCTGCTCAGTCCGGTTGGAATAAGAGTGTTTGTGGATGGTTTGAACGATTCATTAAAAGACGAGCTAGCAGTCCGTGACGAACCAAACGATTTAGATGAGCTAATATCTTTGGTTATTCGTCTGGATGATCGGATAAAGGAGCGTGGACGCGAGAGAGGGCGGACTTCAGAGCGGGTCTTTTCGTCTCGGGGCTTTCCCCGACACAGATCTGGGCCGCCTCTTCTTCGCCCCACTGAGACTCCTCCGACGGGACCTCTGGCTCCTCTTGGCTCCACATAACATTTTGTTTTCTTTTAAATCCAGTGCTGTAGGGGCGCAGATCTTTTGAAATGAAACATTTGTTGGATCTAGTTATTCCATTTGCATGTTCAGAATGGGCTGGAAATTTGTTAAAGGAAAGCAGAACAGAAAAATAAATCAAGACTGGTAATGTTTTTATCTACTGTAACAGCCACATCTTGAGCCAATTTAATTTAAATATGATGCACACTTCATATTTTATTGTTTTGTTATATTTCATGTTATTTGTTATATATTAGTCGTAATGTTAAATTGATATTAGATTGATGTCACATTTGCTGCTGTGTTCAAAAATCTACACACAATATCTTTAATCTGAGCCTGAGAGAGCTGGTCAGACACTTTAACACTGAGACAGTGTAATTGTAACTTTTTTTCATTAAATCTTTGTCATTCACATTTGATGAATTTACACTGCAATACGTTTACTGTTGATTTACTTTTTGACTAATCCACTGACGTGTAATGTAAACCGTGCAGTTCTCTTCTTAAACGTGTAGTTATTAAACACAAACATTTTGGCTGTTAGGTTCCTAGTTTGTAAGAAAAATGTAATGTAACTTTCTGGAGGCTGGTGTGGCCACACTAGTGGCCTTTACAGATATATGCTCAAACACACAGCAAGATGACCCTCTGCCCCCCCCACCCCCCACCGACAGAGGAGCTGACAAACAAAACTGAGATGTTATTTTTAAAACCTTTTTTAATGTCTTTAATGTGCAGGACGTCCCATGCATTCTCACATGCACTTGTGACACACATTATATGTTGCGTCCAGCCTTGATGATTTTGCGTCAAGATGGCATCAATGTGAACTCTGCTGAATGAGACTCATGTTGGAAACATTTTGAAAGCATAAGAGCTTGTAGAGGTTTCCAGTTTGGTGGGCTCAGGGTCTCATCACTGCTTTTTGCAGATGATGTGGTCCTGTTGGCTTCATCGGCCTGTGACCTCCAACACTCACTGGATTGGTTTGCAGCCGAGTGTGAAGTGGCTGGGGTGAGGATCAGCACCTCTAAATCTGAGGCCATGGTTCTCAGCAGGAAACTGATGGATTGCCTACTCCGGGTAGGGAATGTGGTCTTGCCCCAAGTGAAGAAGTTCAAGTACCTCAGGGTCTTGTTTATAAGTGAGGGGACAATGGAGTGTAAGATTGCCTGGAGGAGACCCCGGGGAAGACCCAGGACTAGGTGGAGAGATTATGTCTCCACACTAGCCTGGGAACGCCTCGGGATCCCACAGTCAGAGGTTGTCAATGTGGCCCGGGAAAGGGAAGTCTGGGGTCCCCTGCTGGAGCTGTTGCCCACATGACCCGATCCCAGATAAGTGGTTGAAGATAAGATGAGATAAGAGCTTGTAGATGAAAATGGAAGGAATTTTGTTTTAGTTCATGCGAAACATTTTAGTCTTCTCTTTTTCATCAACAATAATTCGTGTTAAGCTCCTTTCACACCGGGCCTACATAGAGTTGCATAATGCGGCATACCAACTAGGTGGAGTTTATGTAGCTCTACACCAAGCTTAAGCAGCTCAACACAGAGTTTATGAGCCTTATGCGGTAGTATGCTAAGGGATGCAAAGGGATACGCGAGACAGATGCAAAAAATTTAAAATGTTTAATTTTTTCGTGTAGAGCGCTAAATCACAACAAAGCTGCCTCAAGGCGCTTCAACACAAATAAGGGCTAACCTTACCGACCCCTCTGAGTGAGCACACAGGCGACAGTGCCATCAAAGCTTACCACTTTGTGGCGACAAGAAGCAATTTACTTGGAGTTTTTTTTAGCTTGCTCTATGGGCTTACATTGAAGGTTTTTGCATTTTAACTCGATAATGGACTGATTTTATTTTTGTCCCTATTGAAAAGATGAACCCAAAAACATCTTTTAAAGAAAATATAAGAATGAAAATGGGAGGTGGGAGGTCAGGTTGAAAAATCCCAGTTCTCCTTTAGGAATGATTTTAATTCCAGGTGTCTACTAAATGAGCCATAAATGACACTTGAGGAAAGTTTTTTTGTGTGTGTCTTCATTTAAAGTTAACAGTAAATGGAGAGAAAAAAACATTCAAGACAGCTCTGTGTGTGTGTGTGTGTGTGTGTGTGTGTGTGTGTGTGTGTGTGTGTGTGTGTGTGTGTGTGTGTGTGTGTGTGTGTGTGTGTGTGTGTGTGTGTGTGTGTGTGTGTGTGTGTGTGTGTGTGTGTGTTTATAAATCATAACTCAGACTTTTCTTTTCTCAAAGGTTTAATTTCTTCTCATGACAGGATATGGATCATGGCGAAGATTTTGTGGCCTCTCTATTCCAAATACTACGTCCGACCTGACAAAAATCCTTGATAACCTCGCTTTGGCTCAGAAATTCCACTTCCTGTATGGGACGCCACACAACATTGATGTGTGGGTGGGTGCGATCTCAGAGCCCACTCTTCCAGGTGGCAGAGTTGGACCGCTCCTGTCCTGCCTGCTGGCAAAGCAGTTCAGAGCTTTGAGAGACGGGGACAGGTTAAAAATTATAATATTAGATGATTGTAGGATGTCTTCATGTTGACATCTGAACACTTTAAATAAGAGACAGAACTAATGTGTGTTTGTCTCTAGGTTTTGGTGGCAGAGGGAGGGGGTGTTCACCAGCAGTCAGAGACAACACCTCCACAGAGTGTCTTTATCCCGCATCATATGTGACAACAGCTACATCACACATGTTCCTGTTGATCCGTTCTCACGCACTGAGAGCCCAGACGCCATATTGGCTTGTTCCCACCCCCTCATCCCCCACCTTGACCTCAGCCCCTGGAAGGAACCAGATACAGGTGAGGAAGCATATGAGGATGGAGTGCAACAGGCAGTTTCTGCTGCTGCCACATCAAAAAATAAAAAGGTTAGCACTGGTGTCTCACAGTAAGGAGGTCATGGGCTTGCTTCCCACCCTTTCTATGTGGCCTTTGCATGTCCTCCCCATGTCTGCGTGGACTTCTGGACACTCCGGTTTCCTCCCACAGTCAAAAACATGTTTTTTAGGGTCTGCTCTTTTCTCTGCCCCTGACTAAGGCAGTGTCTCTACATCTGGAGTTGGTCCCTGGGTGCCAGACTGTGACTGCCCACTGCTCCTAGTGGTTGGATTGTGTCTAACTGTAATTACATGCAGAGGAGAAATGTCGTTATATGTATGATGACGATGAAGGCTCCATTCCATTCTGTTTCCTTATCTGGATGGATACTTTCCTAGATCCTAGCTGTGGTCCCATCCCAAGGATTCAGTCCGGCTACTCCATCCTCTGTGACTCAGTGATTCTCTATCAGTGTCACACGGGCTTCAATCTGTTAGGGTCTTCATCTGTGAGCTGTGATCCTGGAAGCTATCAGTGGAGCCCTACACCCCCAACCTGCCAAGGTACGGTCATGACTGGAATACATTACCACTAGGGATGGGAGGGACTGCAGTATTTTACATATACTGAACAGTCAGCTGTGTAAAATAAAATTAATTTACTTCATCTGCATATTGTGGGGAAATACATTCACCGGCTGCTTTATTAGGGACACCTTGCTGGTACCCGGTTGGTCAGACCTGTCTTCATTCTTTAGACAGAATAGATTCAACATGGTGTTGGAAACATTCCTGACATGTTGGTCCATATTAATATAATGGCATCACATCGCCTGTTCAACCAATTGGCCCATTCTCCTCTGACATCAACAAGGAATTTTCATCCACGCAACTGCTCACTGGGCATCTTTTTTTTTTTTTTTTTTTTTTTTGGATCTTTCTCTATAAACCCTAGAGATGGTTGTATGTGAAAATCTAAGTTGATCAACAGTTTCTGAAATACTCAGACCAGCCCGTCTGGCACCAGCAACTATGCCACATTCAAAGTCACTTAAATCCCCTTTCTTCCCCATTCTGATGATCTGTTTGAACTTCAGAAAGTTGTCTTCACCATTGTTCGATGCCTAAAATGCGTTGGCTTGCTACCATGCGAATGATTGATTAGCTATTTGTGTTAGCAAGCAATTGAACAGGTGTACCTAATAAAGTGTCCAGTGATTACAGTTCAGAGATTAAATCAGGATGAGCTCTGTCATTGGCTCTCTGCTTAATTAAAATCTAAGGGTGCCTTAATTTGGCAGGGCATTAAAGTGCCACTTCTTAAAGATGTTTTAGGTGACATCACAAACGTCATTTGCTCATATGTAATGTGGGCTGACTGTTGCAGATATTGATGAATGTGATGAACAGATTTCGTCTTGCCCACAAAACATGGAATGCTTCAACGTACCTGGTTCCTTTATTTGCTCAGGTTAGGTCAGATCATCTTGAATTGTGCTGCTGTCATTTTGAGCACAAGCTTCAAACATCCAGAAAAAAATGAATACAAGACTGAGCTGAATGAACATTTGTTTGTTTACCCCAATGCAGAGTCGTCCTTGCTGTCAGCCGTGTCTGTCACTGCAGTAACCGTGGTGATTGGTGGTGTGGCCCTGCTGGTTATGATCATGATCTGTTATAGAAAGTACGTTTTTGTCAAGCATTACAACATGTTTCATGAAAGCAGAATGAATGATTAAAATGAGTCATTGTTTTGCAGGTATTTCAACAAGAAAGAAGTGTTGGTCCATGCTGGATGTTGTAAAGACAAAAGTTAATCAGCATTAATAAAAAGCGGTTTTAGTGATTATTTTGGTCATAAATGTTTTTATGTTCAAAACCTGTGGACTTTGGAATCTATGTACTTAAAGCTGTACGGCCCTTCAAATTTCACAAAACTGACAGAATTTTATTACTACTGAAATCGAACCATTATAATGTTTTATCTTTGTAACGTTGCAAAATTACAGCTCATTTTAATGAAAAGAACACATTTATCTGTGGGGAATTGCATGGCGAATATTTTTTTTTTCTTTCTTATTTCTTTATGCAGTGAATCTGCAGGAGGAAGCATGCGTGAGGTTTTGAGATTACAGTAAAACTCGCATGTAATGGACTCAGGTGGGCCAGCGCATTTTGTGCATTATAATCAAAATTTGCTGTAGCCTATGTATAAAACGGACGAAATCTGCTATATGTGTAAAACGAACAAAATACGTTATATGTATGTAGGTTAGGTTAGGAAAGAGGGGGTGGACTATCAGCCCAGCAGAGCGTAGACCACAAATGGGCACATTGCTCCCCCCCAACATAATATACAAATAATGAATGTTTATGAGTTCAATGGTACGAATATATTTCAGCTGGAACATTTCCAGCTGTCACCAAATTAAATATTCGTTTTGGGTTCCTTTGTCTTGGAACCTGACCAGATTAGGAAACTAAAGCTAAAAAATGTCAAGTGACATGGTTTATTCGTCCCATTTGTGTTGCATTGTTTGGTTCCATTTAGCGTGCAAATTTCTTTCCATACGTTTGGTACCACTGCACTCTGCGCACACATGGGCGCTCACACACACACACGTGTGCACACACACAAAACAAATCCACTGTGCTGTAAACCGTCTGGAGGCATGAAGAGCTGTTAGGAGGAAGTTAGAATAAAAAGCTGGACTAATTTCTGATTTTTTTTGCTGCACTGAGGAAGTACACAGTCTTTTGTTTTTTTTCCAAGTACATGAAGTTGGTGCACGGCATCACTGACGACATAGCCAGAATTATTTTTGGACTTGTATTTAAAGTTTGTGTTGGATTGTTGATGTTAGAGCAGCAGTGATGCACCAAAGCTGAACAAATTTCTGACGTGATTTTTCGCTGGAGTGAGGATCGTACACAAACTCTTTTTTTTCTGGAAGTACAGAAAGTCAGTGCACTGTTGCACCATAATCTAAGTTCCTTTTCTGTTGTTTATAAATTAATATAATATCAAATGACAAGCATCTATTTTAGCCATTATATAAAACAACTAACAAATGTTTTTACATACAAAGCACCAATCAAATGACATGGATCCACTCAGCCATTATATAAACCTTCTTAGTTAAAACTTTTGGTACACTTGATAAAGGATATCGGGTTTCTTAGCTTTAGTTTCCTAATCTGGTCAGGTTCCAAGACAAAGGAACCCAAAAACCTCTGCCTCAGTCTACGTCATGCTGGACACTGGCCCAAAAGATGGAGAGGCATCTCAGGTTCCTCCCCACAAACTGTACATGTGCTGACCTGTTGGAGTGTCATTACCATTCTATGTCTGTTCAAGAGGTTGTGATCTGTGCGAGTCCCAACCACTGTACTTATTATACTTCTAGGCAGGCCAACTAGCTCCCTGGAAAACCTTAGGTCTGGTCCTTCCACGAACCGTCTTGCCTGCCTGCAGTCACACAAGTGCTGCCATCATTTGTCGTGCTGCTTCCTGATCCAGTTACGGAGGGTGGACTTCTGTACAGTTAACAGATTAGTTACAGTCAGGAATCCCCAGGACCAGTTAGGCTTACGTATTTCCTCGATTAAATGGCTGACCTTGAATAAGGGCTTCCGTCTTTTAATGACCGGGTCAAAACTTCGTCTGAAAAAATAAACACTTGCCTTTAAGTGCTGACGCATTAATGTGCGTTAAAGATTACATTTGGTCAAGTCGTTCCTTTTTCTAAGTCTGCTGTGGAGTGGTACCTTAAAATCCTAAAGCCTGATTTATGCTTCTACAACTCTGTAACTCTGTTGCCATGCAATGATGTTGACATGCGTTTAAACCTTTTAAGTTCTCCGTCACATGTTTATGCATTTTACCACAGGAACAGCAGCTTTTTCTGGATTAATTTGTCCCTCAACGAGCTCCACTTCTTTCATTATCAACCGTCAAACCAACATTACAGTACGTACAATTTCCTCCATGAATTGTGGGTCATTTCAGCATCTTTTTCCAACTCAGAGTCGTGAAGTTGGTCATATTTGCAGACTTTATTGCCAAAAGTATTTGATCCATGATTGAAATGTGATCGGCGGGCACCCTGCAAAAACTATTACAATATGACGAGAGAGGAAGGAGTGAAAACGTAAAAGTGACCAATCACAGCTCTTGCAGTCTCCGTTGTTAAAGCAGGTGTGCATCAGGCTGCGGAGAGGGTTCACAGCCCTGCACAGAGGCCTCTGATCTAAAGCTGTTCTCTTTGGTCCGTCACACCCAGGGATATGTGTGAAACTTAACACCATATTACAGTGCAGGCAGCAAGCAGCATTTCGTTAATAATCACTGGCCTTGAATTACGCCCGGCCTCATTTAGGTGCCAGATCTGACCATGGTTTGAAAAAAATAAATCACAGAGAAAAACCTGCAAGGTCCTGCGTGCCTCTTTATGTGGTTTGGATGTGCATGTCTCCATTGTATTATTTGAAAAAAAAAAAATGCCCAGGATTTTAATCAAGGAAATACAGTACCCACTTTCCTCAAATTGGCTAGTGTCAGTGCTAAACTTCAATTCATACCTCTGTTGCGAATGGGCACATCCAGACTGCTCTGCCCAGTACATGTGAGGGGTTTTTAATGGGAATACATGCGATGGGGTGGGACATCTTGTCGAATGTGAGCAAAAATCCATTATACAAAATCCGATATACAGTGTTTATTACAACCCCAATTGCAGTGAAGTTGGGACGTTGTGTAAAATGTAAATAAAAACAGAATACATTGATTTGCAAATCCTCTTCAACCTATATTCAATTGAATACACCACAAAGACAAGATATTTAATGTTCAAACTGATAAACTTTATTGTTTTTGTGCAAACATTTGCTCATTTTGAAATGGATGCCTGCAACACATTTCAAAAAAGTTGGGATAAAGTGGGGCAACAAAAGACTGGGAAAGTTGATGAATGCTCAAAGAACACTTGTGACACAAGTGAGTGTCATGTTTGGGTATAAAAGGAGCCTCCCCAAAAGGCTCAGCCGTTCACAAGCAAAGATGGGGCGAGGATCACCACTTTGTGAACTGCATAAAAAATAGTCCAGCAGTTTAAGAACAATGTTTCTCAACATTCAACTGCAACATTGAATGCCCGTGACCTTCGATTCCTCGGGCAGCGCTGCATTAATAACCGACATCATTGTGTAAAGGATCTTACCGTGTGGGCTCAGGAACACTTCAGAAAACCATTGTCAGTTAACACAGTTTGTCGCTACATCTACAAGTCCAAGTTAAAACTCTACCATGCAAACCGAAAGCCATACATCAACAACATACAGAAACACTGCCACCTTCTCTGGGCCCGAGCTCATTTGAAATGGACAGATGCAAAGTGGAAATGTGTGCTGTGGTCTGATGAGTCCACATTTCAAATTGTTCTTGGAAATCATGGACGTCGTGTCCTCCGGACAAAAGAGGAAAAAGACCATCCAGTTTGTTACCAGCGCAAAGTTCAAAACCCAGCATCTGTGATGGTATGGGGGTATGTTAGTGCCCATGGCATGGGCAACTTACACATCTGTGATGGCACCATCAATGCCGAAAGGTACATCCAGGTTTTGGAGAAACACATGCTGCCATCCAAGCAGTGTCTTTTTCAGGGACGTCCCTGCTTATTTCAGCAAGCCACATTCTGCACGTGTTACAACAGCGTGGCTTCGTAGTAAAAGAGTGCGGGTACTAGATTGGCCTGCCTGCAGTCCAGACCTGTCGCCCATTGAAAATGTGTGGTGCATTAAGAAGCATAAATACGACAACGGAGACCCCGGACTGTTGAATAACTGAAGTCGTACATCAAGTAAGAATGGGAAAGAATTCCACCTACAAAGCTTCAACAATTAGTGTCCTCAGTTCACAAGCGCTTATTGAGTGTTGTTAGAAGGAAAGGTGATGTAACACAATGGTAAACATACCACTACCCCAGCTTTTTTGAAACATGTTGCAGGTATCCATTTCAAAATGAGCAAATATTTGCACAAAAACAAAGTTTATCAGTTTGAACATTAAATATCTTGTCTTTGTGGTGTATTCAATTGAATATAGGTTGAAGAGGACTTGCAAATCATTGTATTCTGTTTTTATTTACATTTTACACAATGTCCAACTTCATTGGAATTGGGGTTGTACATGGAAAACCATATAAAGCATTGGGACTTTTGCTTTTTTCCGGTGAGTGCAAGTATCCGGTTTATACGATGACTGTTTACATGAGTTTTACTGTACTTGTGATCTGACCCACTGTCTGGATGCGTGTTCCTGATGTCTTGTAAATCACTTCATAGAGGTTATCTGGTTAGAAAAACAGCATTTTTAGATTTTTTTTTTTAAGTGCTAATTTCTCACTAAATGTTACAAAATATATGAGGAACATATTAAAAATAATACAGGGAAAAGCTGTTTCAGAGCATTTTCTGCCATCTTGGTTTATCTTGTTCATGTGATCAACCAACACATGTCACACTGCCTTTCTTTACTCAGACTGGCAATCTCCATGTCCTTCCCAGCATACTTAGATCAGGGGAAGCCTCATGTCATTGCTACCAAATATATGTCAAGACATCTGATTGCTTGAATTTGATTGATATGCTAAATGTTTTCCAGACAGCATAAATTTTGATTATATTGCGTATCATATTGTGATTCCCTTATTTTAAATGCTAAGGAATAAAATTATAGAGGTGCCAAACAAAATTCCTTTTATGACAGTGGGTCTTTAAAAAACAGAGGCCATACAGCTTTAATTGTCTGTATTTCTTTATTCACAAGCCTTTAAAACAAAAAGCACTACTATAAAAACTAGTAAAAACTAAATATAATAAAAAAATAAGAATAACATAAAAGCACCAGGCCTTTACCCTGTACATAGATGGGTAATAATAGGAGTAGATTCTTGCTCACTGAGCAAATTATCTTGACAGCTATCTGTCATAGTACATAGCTCTTTAATATGTTGAGTCTAAAAACATCCTCATCAAAATTTTGTTGCCAAAAGGCAGTAACATTAATATCACAATCAAATTTTAAAAGAGAGATGCCTCATATCAGCACCAATTATAGAGTGGCAACCTAAAAGGCCCATATTACTAATGGTACTAACAACATTATTATCATTGTAAAGCATTTTATCAATAAACTTAATTCAACGTTTTTGCCAACAAAAGCTTGATATCCATACAATTTGCAAGATATGGCAAAATATTGCAATGTGTAGAATATGGAACACGCCAGACTTTACGTAAAGCCTTCCTCCAAGCACAATACAGATTTTCAATTTCATTAGAGTATAAAGGAAGGATCTGACTACTGTAAAAAGAAGTGCAATGTTTTTGAAACAACTCATTCCTAATAATGGAATTGGCATTTTTAAAATCAGCAAAGAACATATTACATTGGCAGTTGAAATCTGCCACACATTTATCAGCAGTTAGGCTGAAAATATCTTCATGTAATTCAAGTCTTAAGTAAGTGACTTTATCATTTCTTGGTACGTTGACATTGTTTACAAATATAGAAGGATCTGATGGTCTTGCCCAAGTACATTTGTAAATAATAAGATCACTTTTTCTTTTTCTTTTAACCATTAAACGTAATATCAAACTCTTGGGCATAATTATCACAAACTTAAATCACAAGTTCTAATGCACTCACACTAGGCGCAAGTAATTTGATATCATCCGCATAACCAAATGCGCCAGCATAGACATTACCCATATGACAGCCAACACCCTGTTATTAAATAGTATAAGACAGTCTCAACAACCAAAGTGGTACTCATGCTGGTTGACAAACCATCTTTGTACCCAAATTGCAAATTACTCAAATCTCGTTGTAATGCAAATTACAATGACAATAAAAGTGATTCTGATTATGATTATGATACTCTTTACTGCTCTCTTTGAAGAGGATGACAATATGTAGCACTTTACAAACAACACTGCGGTGATGGCACGAAAATGATCTGACACTGTTAAGTTGGACCACTTACCTTTTAGAATGGGTACCATGGTGCCATCTGACATACCATCAGGTGTAAAACCATGCTTAATCACAGCAGTATATAAAATGGAAAGTAGAACATACAATTTGTGACTACCATATATAATGTGATCTATTACAAGATCTGACGTACCATCCCTCTTATGACATTTAAGTTTTTTGACACCATCAACAACATCTGACACTGTAATGCTATGGACCCCATGAACACATGTACTGTTGGTATTACTCTCAACACATATTAATTGATTAATTTCAGATTTTAACTTGTCCATCTCATCATTTTCATAAGGAACACTGTTGTAAAGTGTAATATGTATATGTCACGGATATGAATGAGCGAAGCTCTTCAGCATCTCACCATGTCATTTAGGTCCTTCAGACTTTTTTTTTTTTTTTGGAAATGCTTCAGGGGAGCATTAGCATGGCTAAAACCTTTCGGCTTCTGGGGGGTCAGACCCACCGCCATTTTAAGCATTTTTCTTTATTTGCCTCTCACATGCCTGGAAGCTCTTCACCATCTAACCATGTCCTTTAGGTCCTTCAGACTTTTTTCAGTAAAATGGTTCTTGGGAGCATGAGCATGACTAAAACCTTTCAGAGAACCCCCCTCCCCCCCAGACCCCCGCCTTTTTAAGCATTTTCTTTATTTTGCCTTTCAGCTTCTGGAGGGGCTCTGCTCCCTATACCCCCCACCTTTTTAAGCATTTTTCCTTTTTTTTTTTGCCTTTCAGCTGACCCCCGGAATTACAGCCCTCTTAACCTCCTGCCACTTTAAGCATTTTTTAATGTAGATGTAAATTAATATTCAAAGTTTTCAGCTAGTTGACAGTAGGGTTGTACAATATGGCCAAATTATTATATCTCAATATTGTCATATCAATATGATATGACTATGATTTGACACAAAGTGCAGCAACAGTGAAAATTAAACATTCTTAAACAAAACAGTAATAATACCACACTAATTTTGCACTCATCATAAGGTTAGGATACTGTGCCCTCCAAAAGTATTGGAACACTTGGAATTTCACACATTTTAATTTGTTTATGCCATTTTAAATACAAGAAATACAAAAAATAAAGAATAAAATGTTCTAAAATGATCTTCCTCAAACTCAAACTGAAAGCAAAGCTCTAAAACTTGATAAAACCTGTAAATAATAATCAGGGTTGTTTTTTTTTGTTTTGTTTTTTTTATTTGTGTTTGCCAGTTTTCTTCAGACAAGTCAGAGGCTGGAAACATGAACATTTCCAAGTCACTGAATATGACTTGGACTTTATTTACATCAATTATGAACAAAAACAAAAGTTTCTTTCACCAAAACATCAAATCTTGACTTTCATCTCAGATGTACCTCCTGTCAAATTGTAGCTGAACGTTCAGGTCTTCTTTTTAAGAAATTCCTCCTCTACACCACTTCATCAGGAAGCTGGATTTTATATTTTTAATTAATTTATATCAAGTTGTAGAGATTTGCTTTCAGTTTGAGTTTAAGGAAGATCATTTTAGAAAAAAAAATGTATCTGAAATGGAATAAACAAATTAAAATGTGTGAAATAGCAAGTGTTCCAATACTTTTGAGGGCAAGAAACACAGAGGAGCAGCATCTTACATCTCATATATAGTGCAACAGATAAGAGAATATTTAGAGTGGAATCCTGCAAATGGTGATACAAGCATCAAATTTGGCACAAATACTCCATAGACATTAACTCTTGAAAAAACTGATTGGACACTTGAATTTTCAATAGGCAGCTGCAGGTAAAGGTCAATTGAAGAACTACACAGGGGTCAAAATTAAAAGATGTTCCAATCATATAAAAAACTACACCACATTATTTGCCTGATCATAAAGATTCCAAAGTGTGAGGATGATGATGTGGCTGAAGATGAAGAGGCTGATGATGACGATGCAGATGAAGATGTAGCACAATTTAATGCTGTCAACAATGACTAAGCTCAAGAAGGCTGAAGGCACCAAGATGTCTGATTTGTATGTCGTCTTCTTGTTTCTTTAAGAAGCAACATATTTGTGCCATTAATTGTATGCATGGTGCATTGTACGGCCACCAACCACACAGACACAGGGTGACTGAAGACTTTCAACCAGGTCCTCTCTGGTCCTTGTTTTCAGTCCAGGAAAATGATGATCAGTATCTGTATGCGGTTGCTCTTTAACACTACCAATCAATACTCGAGGAAGTGTTCAGTACTTGTAGTAAAATAAACACGGTGATTCTGTCTGCACACGGGTGCAGGAAAGCCCACACCTGCTGCAGTGACCCAGGTACATGCAACTTTATTATTTGTGATTTTGCCAAAAAAATTGTCTTCATGTGCAGTGAGAAACTGCAAAAGGCTGTGGATGAACATTTCATCTGTGAGTATGATTGAAATGGAAAGTAATGAACAATAATTTGAAGAGTTCTATACCTTATTCCAGCATATAGGTGTAGATAATAAGTGGGTTGGCTTGTGTGTAGCCACATGTTGAGTTTTGTGTTGGACAATTTTAAGACATTTATTAGGTCATAGGCATAGTTTTGGAGCTTTAGGCATTTGTTGCTATGAGCTTTATTATACCTCCGTCACACAGAGCCAGAATCACGCAGAATGGAATCAGAACGACGAATTGGCGCACATCCGAAGTGTCGGGTTCCAAAACGTGTGACAGCCATCTGCGAGAGTCCACACAGTTGTCCCAATCAGCCGTCGGCCCCGAGTGTGAGGCACATGTTCAAAACACTCCAGGCACCGTTTAGATGGGACACCTATCCGACGGCGGTCCATGTGCAATCTGAGGACCATCTGTCTGCAATTTACATATTCCAATGGCAGAAAAACAGGATCCGAAATTATTTGACCACATATGAGGGAACCTTGAGATGGTTCTGGCAGGGCAAAGCTTGCCGGTGTGATCTGCATGTGTCACGTATAATAATGTCCACACCGCCCCCACCTTGAAGTGCAAAGGAAATGTTGAAATGTATGTGGCATGCTTCATCATGATAATAATTATGAATTATTATCATGTACAGTGAATGTGAACAGCGGCTATCAAACCAAAAGCACTGTGCGCAACTGCCCGCACACCGCCGCAAATCTGAACAGACTGGTATATCCACAATAGACCTGACAGTACAAATATTTGTCCATTCCTTCCCATGGGCGACTTAAATAATGTGAATATTGTCTCCATCATAACTGTATATAACACGGGCAACTGCGCCTCTCCGTGGTGCGCAGTAACGCACATGTCAGGCTCGGAGCTGAACGGATCTCACGCTGTAATAAATGATCAACTTCTAACTGTGTAGGAGATATGACATGAAACTGTTGTGCCAGGCTGTGACAGAATTAATAAACATGAATCTTACCTCCAACAGCAGTCCAGGAGTGTTTCACAGCGTGGACGTGGAGCCGGACCGCAGCCTGTGGTTAAAATCCTCTCACCTGACTGCTGTGTGCTGGAATGATCCACGCAAAAATAAATGCCATGTGATAATCCAACCATCACGGCATCCAGAGTTGTGTTGTCCTCCTGAAGTGAGCAAAAAAGAAAAAAGAAATTAAAGTTCGCTGGAAAGGCTCCGTCTGACGCATGGGACTGCTTGGCCTACTGCCAGCAAACTTTCAACAAAGCTGTCCAGTAGCATGTGTGTGCATGCTCGCCTAGTGGCTCGTGCAGCATTATGCAGCCACACGCACAAACACACACACACGCCCGAGTGATAATTTCAGCCTCATGCGCGTGCGCGGGGCACACGTGCACCACACACACACACATGCGCTGTGCACTCACGCGCATGTGCAGGTGGGGAACACAGTGCTGCCTCCCACTCCAGTCCCATCCAGACCTTTGGACATCAGGCAGTCTGCGCCTTTTCTGGCCATCTGACAGCAGGCTGTGTCATCTACCTGTTGTCTACATGCGCTTTGGATGCCATCGTGCAGGTGTGGACGAGGTAATCCGGATGCGTTCTGACACTGCTGACCACGCCTCTTTTCCTCCTGACTGCATCAGATTATGAGAATATTTGCCGTGTCACGTTCGTTCCTGCACATTCTTCCTATGTGTGACAGGGGGCTTTACTAATATTAGGTTGAAGCTCATAGAGCTGTGTGTCATAAATATTGCCATTGCAAGGGAAAACCAACTCTCCTGTAGCTACTTAAGTGATGTTTTATTCTTTCAGGGCAACTATTACAAATTCCACTATTGCTATATTATCCATCATGACTTTGTTATCCATCCACTTTTGTTCTTGTTCACGTTTGTTCATCATATATATATGTGTGTGTGTGTGTGTGTGTGTGTGTGGCTAATGATTACACAAAACTTGTATAAACTTTGATTCAAGAATCAGAATTTTTAGAATTGAGTATTTGTCCCAGTGAGTTATGAGTAATTGAGAATAGAAGGGGAGAATGTAAAGTACTAAAAGAAAAAAGGAAATAAATAAAATACCTCATCATGGCACACATACTGGATTAGGAGGAATGAAGGTTATATTGACTGGAGAGCAAAAAGAAGGAAATGAGAGAATCAGCTCGGTTATATTACTCAGAATTGTTGATGTTCTAATAAGCTAAGTGCAGTCCACATAACTTAGGAGTGGTAAGATGGCTGCCCGTTTGCTTCAGCGGTTTGTACCACTGAACTCTAGTGTGTAGGCAACCACGCTCAACGCCCCGCCGACACGCCCCACCTACACCCTCTACGCTCCGCCCACACGCTCCACCCCCGCTCCCCTCTGCGCGTGACGTTTGAGCACGTTGCCAAGGTAAATAAAATAGCAGTTAGTGCACAGAAGCTGTTGTGTGCAGACATCAAATTGCAGCAAGGAACAGAAACATATAATAGAGGCCAGAAATCACAATTTGAGGAGTCAGCACTGATCTTACAAGCAGTCTAAGAAGAAGAAGAAGGAGCAGTTGTGAAAATGGCAACATTGCGGCAGGAGCATAGTTATGGGCTCTCTGGTGCTCAAATCAACAAAAACACCACCAACCAAAGTTTCTACCAGATTAAACTGACTGACAGTGCGATCTGGATGCTGGAAACATATCAGAACCTGAAGGTAAGAACCGCTGTAGCCTTAACTTTCAATTTTATTTCCAACTTCCACCAACTCTGAAGAAAATATCTCTATATGTTTGTTGTTTTGCTGTTAAAAGGATTTTACTTGTCAGTTATGAGTAAATGGGTTTTTAAAAGGTTTTAAAGGTACACGTTTTTTTAAAAATGAGTGATTAAAAATGCCTAAAGCTGTAAAAGTCTGTGATTTTGGATTACAGTCATTAAATTGATTTTTAAAAGATCATTTTTGTGTAATTTCACTGATAAAATTGAGTAAAGAAGCTGTCATCTGGAGGAGACGTGTCCTGGACCTGGATTTGATTTTTTTTTTTTTTGATTTAATTTGAACCATAATTCTACACAACATACATAAATCTATAATCGCTGATGATGAGACTGTGGTGTTTGGAAAAGACCACTAGGGGGCAAGCGCTCCCTAGTAAATAAAAGGGATGGTCTGCCTGCAGCAGGTGCAGACGGTGTGAGAGCCATGGGTGGACCTGGACACAAGAGACAATATTATTTCCATTGTGCACCAGTTGGTTCCACAGTTTGGACCGTGGGATAGTGCTAATGAATGTTTTGATTAATATTTAAGTATCACAGACAGGGTTTCGGGTCACACTACGCATGAGTTATTTGTATGGATCACAAATACTCTAAAAAATTAATTTCTTAAGTTTGTGGTCTATGGTACAACCCCAAATCAGAAATAGTTGGAATGTATGGAAAATGTGCAAAAACAAACAAAACAACATTGTGATTCCTACATGTACTTTGATTTTTTTTTTTTTTTTTTTGTGGCCAGTATGAACCAAAGATTTTTCATGTTTTGTGTGGTTGGTTTCATTTGTTAATATACAGTGCCCTCCAAAAGTATGGGATCACTTAGTATTTCACACATTTTGATTTGTTTATGCCATTTCAAACACAAAATACAAAAAAAATAAACATTTCTAAAGTGATCTTCCTTAAATTCAAACTGAAAGCAAATCTGTACAGCTTGATAGAAATTAATGAAAATATATATGCCAAGATGATGGGTTGCATAAGTAATGGAATGCTTTGGTATAATACCTGTAAATAATCAGTTTTATTGCAAGTTTTCTTCAGACAAGTGAGGGGATGGATACATGAACATTTATGAGGTCTGTTAGAAAAGTATCCGACCTTTTTATTTTTTTCAAAAACCATATGGATTTGAATCACGTGTGATTGCATCAGCCAAGCTTGAACCTTCGTGCGCATGCGTGAGTTTTTTCACGCCTGTCGGTTGCGTCATTCGCCTGTGAGCAGGCTTTGTGTGAGCACTGGTCCACCCCTCTCGTCGGATTTTTATTGCGAATAAATGTCTGAACGATTTGGAGCTTTGCTGCATCAATTTTTTCCAGAAACTGTGAGAGACCTCCAGGTGGACACCATTCGGAAAATTCAGATGGCTTTCAGGGATGATTTTATGGGGATTACACAGATTAAGGAGTGCTCCAGCCGGTTTAAAGACCGCCCACAGCTGCTGAGAGCGCGGCGCGCTCCGAGCGCCGATCGACAGGCTGAATCAACCAGATCATTTCCAACGTGAAGGCTTTGTTGATCCGGGACACTGAGGTCCACTGGCGCCCTCTCTGGCGCTATACCAGCACCGCAGAGAGGGCGCCAGTGGACCTCAGTCTGCGGTTCACCTCCACCTTAAAGACACTAACCACACGTTTGAGGACAAGGAAGTTAAAATATTAGCCAGAGAGAAGAAATGGTTTGAGAGAGGGGTCAAGGAGGCATTCTTTGTGAAACGTTTGAAACCCAGCCTTAACCGGGGAGGGGGTCTGAGACACACTTTATCCCCTGTTTACAATGGGGTACTCAGGTCAAAGGAGTTTCAGTCTTTTGGTCATGGTAATGAGTCATTCACGTCATCAAGGGAGCCATCAGAAAGGCATCCATCCCATCATTAGAGGGACAGCTGTCCTGCCATTAGGTGTGCTAAACTACAGCACAATAGTTGCTAATTAGAGCTATTGTTTAGTCACTAGCCTATAGCAGTCCTGCCTCTCAGTAGGAGGGGTCTGGTTAGGTTTAAAACTCCAGCTTTTGTTGGCTTCTGTTTTATTCTTCTCTACAAGAGTCAGACAGAAGTCAGACTTCCAGAGCAAGAATTTAGCTGAGGAAGCTTCTGCGATTGTGAAGCGAAACGTCCTCGCGTCAAGCAACCCAGTCAGTCGAAGATTCAAGCTTCTCTACTATGGAAACCACCTGGACCAGTGAGAGCCTACACAGAAACAAGGTCAACATCTATTAGATTCTATGACATGTGACATATGTTACCCTGTATCAATGATAACTAAGTATGACAGATGGTGCAAACTATTCCTTATTAGAACCCTATTAACCCAAACAATAATTTGCATCATTTTTTTACTGAATTTTAGCAACTTTAACTTTTGACCCTGTACAAACTGAAATTGACCTTTGTCACCATTTTTGCCTGTTTTTCCCCATAACCCCAGAACATTCCATCATACATAGTACAAACTATACTTTTTTGGAATTGTTATGATCAGACAAATAATATGATATAGTTTTCAACGTGATTGGAGCATTTTAAAATTTTGACCTCTATGTAATTCTTCATTGACCCCAACCTGGCTACAGCTACCACCCTCGGATGGCTATCATACATTTTTGTGTAGGCCATGATACACTGATGCTGGATTCTAAGTGTCGTTTAGGCACTTCAGCGGTACCGATTACGCCAAAAATTTAATGACTGGCTCATGGATTATACATTCTTATTCTTCAGTACTGCATGTGTTTTGTTTTTTTAAAGTGCCAGTTATGTGTACAGTCTTGGTTCAACCTGTGCATCAAGAAGGTAATTGTCATGCAGGGAAAGGATGAGTGATAATCACTTTTTTTTCTTTTCTGAATCTAAGACACACTATCAACAAATGTTAGTGAACAGTCCCTTTTCCTGCTCAATCTCAGCTGCAGGACAAAATGAAAAAGAGTTTCTGTCCACTTTGTATTAAAGGACATGTTACCTGTTGATTAATGACTTTCTACGTTGAATCATCCTTTGAGGTTTTGGCAGGTTTTTGGGTCGTTTTTATGAACCTGGTTGTGACAGAGATACTGGGGAGCGACATATTGCTCAAGTACAAGCTATCCGTGACACTATAATCAGGATTTGCCTTTCAGAAAGGCTCCTCCCATAACTGTCTACAGGTCATCAACTTTGACCTGGAAGGTTCTGCGTAGCTTCAGTGATTGGTCCAAGGTGGGAGATTATTTAGGTTATATTCAGTGTGTAAGGGAAAAAAAAACAAAGCAACGACTGAGGGTGGACTCATCTGTTTCAGTAGTTGCTGAGGTGGTTAAAGTTGTGAACAGTTTTTCAGCTCTAAAATTAGACTATATCACATCAGACTACATCTTTGAGAAATGCAGGTCAATGATGATGATGATTCCAGATGGCCTTTATTTCCAACAGGATCAGTGTCTTAGGGTTTTTTTTTCTTAGGCTCTTGTCAAACATATTCACTCTCCTAAATGTTTCTCATTTTTTCTCTTGTATAGTACATGAGATTCCAGCACCGACCACAGATGCCCCTGATGCCACAAGAATGATCAGGTTCAACTTGTCCAGTGAACCACAGTCCTATCTCGAGTGCATTCAGCAGTACCGTCTCAGGATAAGCAGCACTCACAACTGCTTTCACGCTCATCTGCAAATGGAATTCAAAGACTGACACCACAAGGCTGTACCAGTCACTCACCCCTCTTTTAGGGCCAAAACACACATTAGGTTCTATTCAACATGATCCCATAACACCCAGAGGGCGTCTGCCACAGAGGTGGGACCAGTATAACTGAGAACAGTAAGGCAGTATTTGTGGCCATGTGGGGTAAAAGGGGTCAATGAAAAAGTTAAATTAGTGCTGCTGTATTTCGGCGTAGCTCCTTAACTGGACACCTTGTCATCTGAAGAGATGATTTATAACACAGGTTGGGAATTTGCATGCAGAAAGGAGAAGTTCACAACAGCCGCTCTGTCTGTGCGTGCATTCATGCATGTGTCATATGATCGCCCACGTTGTTATTGACAGCACTGCCAGAATCTCAGCTAAATTGGCAAACTGACTGAGCTGAACCAGATAATTCCTAAGTTTAAACTCTAATAGGTCCTCCCTCTTTTTTCACTTCTCCCTAAAGGGGACGACAGGGACCACCTGGAGAGCAAAGGTCACATTCAGGGCAAGATGACCGTTTGTGCCACAGAACAGTCCTACCAGACTATGCGGGAATCCCTGTCTCAGATGGAGAAAGCCAGTCGGAAACGCTCAGCAATTGAGATCGAGAGGAGGCCAAGTAAGATGTTTATTAATGTGTTTCTCCTCCAAGCTGTTACGTGTTTCTGATCTCAAGTTTACATGGCAGTTTACAAGCACGTAGAGATCAAGAGCAAATAGCAGGGAGTTTTCATGTTGCCAGAAACCTTCCAAACTATTGTATCCTGCTGATATCCTGCAGGTAGTTGCCATACGGTGTGAAAGTTATCACATAATTGATCAAAGCGCTGAATTGCAGCTATTCATGCTTTAAAAAAAAAGAAGAGAGAAATAGAAAGGTGTCTATTCGGATGTCTTTGCTCTTCAACTTTAGGGTGTGATTTATATAACTGGATTTAGGCTTGGATTAGGAGAGACATGTTGGCCAGGCTGTAGATTACATACTTCTTTAGCATTTTGCTCATCTGTGTTAAAAGAATCCTGCCCTTATCTTTCACAGATTTCATGTTGAAATTCATTGTCTGACCCTCTTTTGTTTTCAGGAAAGTTTGGAAAGGTCCAGAGGAAGCAGAATCTAATGCCAGGCTCACGCAGCAGCAGCAGTAGCAAGAGGAGCCATGTTCTCAGCCCTGTGGCACTCTGGCCCTTGAGGGAACGGCTTATTCATCGGCTCACTTTAAGACCACACAAAAAATCTGATCTTCTGCTGTGGTTGGAGAGAGAGCAAGCCGATTTAGAGGACATGGCTGAGCTGATCTTGGTGTTGGAGGAGGTGAGACATCTGGCACATTGCTGTGTAAATACACTGCTGACACGAGACTAAATACTTTCAAATGCAACCGTTAAAGAAAACGCTAAGATACCTTACACAAGCAGAAACATTAATATGACTGCATACCTCCTCTAACTAGCAGATTATCATTGTTGTGCATCTGAAAACTGTAATCTCAAAAGATTATGTTGATTTAGTTTTATTTTTGCCATATTTTCTGTGAGCTTGTTCACAATGTTTTGGCGTCCCAAAACAGTCTTCAGGTGGAGACTGTGCCGCGACTATTAGGTGTAATTAAGGCTGTACGTTAACTACCTGTGGAGGAGAAGACTGTGATTTGACAGGAGAGCAGTGGCGTGTCTCCAGCTGGGATCTGATGTCTGAAAATTTAAAGTGGAGGGTTTGTATCATTCTGGAGGAAAAACATTTTGTTAAACAATATAGATCCAGTTCAGTAGAGACACTGAGGGCAGAACGGTGTGTTTTTAACTTTAATGTGGGTTTATGACTGTATGACGCTTCCAGAACCTCAACCAGATTCTCTCACAGACGATGCTGTGTGAATAACTTTGTTTCTTTTTTCTTTGACCTTTAGGTCAGCAATTGGAACCCAGCTGCTGACTGCTACTGTCTGAAGCCTGAGCTCCTCACACACGTCCAGAGAGACTGGCCTGGCTACAAGAGTGAGGAAAAGCAGCTCATTGACAGGCTCCTGAGTAGGTGGGTGTCACCGCCTCCCACCCCCAAAAAAATCCCCCACACAAATGCTCTCTGATGCTTAGTTAGTTTTGTGGAAATTCTCTGCTTTTAGCTTTACAGCAGAACATTTTGGAGTTTTGAATCATAGTTTTTGTGATACATTTTGGCACATAGCACAGGAGAGACTCAGGGTTTGATGTGTTTTGACGGTGCTGGCGTTGGCACAGAAAGGCCACCGAGTTCATGTAGACGTCTGCTGTGATCACGTTGAAAGTGGAGCTTCTAAATGACTCTGTCTCTGCATTGATGAATCTGTTACTGGACACATCAAAGCATCTGAAAATGTTTGCCTTGGCGGCATTAGCACGGACGGTTCAGAGCAGCAGGGCTGAGCTCTTCAGGTTGAGCCTCGCAACCTTGCTCGTACCTTTTCTCTGAGAGATCCTGGTCGCACGCTTCATGAGAATTTTGAGGAAAAAGTGGCAGCATTTGCTAAACACTCTGTTAACAATCCCTGCTAAGTGTAAAACACAGCTGTACTCAGAAAACAGAGTACCAAGTGTGATACAACAGAGATACATGTTGTAAACTGGATTTGATTTCTCAGGACACCCTATTATCGTATTATCGTACCCTATCGTATTTCAGTAATTTGAGATTAAAGGGGGGAAAATGGTCCTGAGCTCAGTGACAATCACATGGTTGAAAGTGTTGTGTGAACCAGAATTTTATTTTTTTGGGGGGGGGGGGCTTGTTCTGTGGTGTTTTTTTGGGGAAGGAGCTGTAGGAACCAGATTGACAGAAGAAGGTTTGGTCCAACACAGGTGAAATCTGCTGCTATTGTTCTGTTCTATTGTTCCCTGACTGGACTGTGTTCAGTCTTTGTGGCTGCCTTTTGCATATTGTTTCTCCAAAGCCATAAAACACAACATGAAAAAAATCTGCTTTTTTTTCTCTCCAGAGTGTTTTTGTATTAGATATTGTCTTCTGGAAGCCACGTCAAAATGAATAATTCCTGCTGATCCACTTGCTTTGTGACTCATACATATTTTCTCCTTTTTCTTTTTCTTGACACCTCATTTTAAAATGACTGTCCCGCTGAAGATGCTATGTCCTTCATTTTTTTTTGTTGTTGTTTTTTGTTTTTCCAGGAAACGCCCATCACACTCAGACCTGTCCAACGATCCTAACCCAAAAAAACAGATGACATCATCCCAGCCTGTGCCTCCACAGATGCCCTCTCATGGAGTTGGGACTTCTAGAAACCCCCACAGCTTGGCCCTGTCCTCTGCATACCTCCACAAAGGTCTGTTTCTGATTTGACCAAAGCCTTCACAGAGTGTAGTTTAAATAAAACAAAAAAGTCAGGTCTGGGATTGTGCACTGATGCACAGAACACTGCATCACTACACTGTGGCTGTTCAGTCGGCAACAACCCAGGCAGACAGGTGGTCCACCCCCCACCTCCTGCAGGTAGTAATCTGTCTGATGCATCTACGTGATATATATATTTATATATAAAACAAACATTTTTTCAACTAATTTTATAAATCACGACGTGTTAAAATTGTGCAGATCATTTCGTTCTTGTTTCATGCGTGCACAGCTGTTATAAATGAGTTTGGCCCCATTAGGCCAAATTGTGTCACCAATTTTGTTGAAAATTAGTGTCTTCATTTGTGAGTAATCTTGTTGAAAACACAAACACATGGTTGAACAGGGACAGTGAACCGAATGAATTGTACACGTTGATGACAACACTTGTAAAGAAAAGTTCATCAGTTCATCCTGCTTTATACAAGAGAGTGAGGAGTTGAATGCTGCCTCCATATCTGGGTGACCTTTGACCCTGAGACACAGCAGGCAGCGTTGCCTTCTGCCTTCCAGGTTGCTTACATCACCACCTGCCCTGGATCAGGCCTCTAATCACAGATAGTGATCAATAATTCCATTAGCCTTGATGCAGCTGGTGCTTACAACATTCTTATTGGCAGACTGACTTCACCATTTGTGTCTGTGTTTTTTCTTTCTCTCCTCAGGCCACACGGGAGAGAAAGTGACGTCTACTTTAACTTCATCGACTCCACTCCCCGACTATGTCAAGTAAGTTTAATTAAAGTTGTGTTTCAGCCTCGTACACACTGTACATTACTCATTTCAGGAGGCATTTGAACTTAGAAATCAGCTGCAGAAATGGAGTTTGAGTGACAGAATCAACAAGTTATTTTTGATCATTTTGAACTTTTCCTCAACTGAGCTTACGGAGTGATTTATTTAAAAAAAAACATAAAAAAAACAGAAGCATATGTCTTACATGTGTGCATCTGGTCAACACACATCATGCTGTTTTATGGCAACTCATAAAACCATTCTGCAGTGCCATCAACCGGAAATATTAAGAATACAAACCTAATCAATCATTAGTTTTAAAATGAAAAAGAAAAAAGTTTATACATAAAAACACATCTCAAAACAGTTCTGCAGTGTCATTATATGAATACAACACAAATCAAGGAATATCTATATATCAATTCAATGAAAAGCTTTGACATTATAAATAGACTCAGAACTATTCTGTAGTGCCATCTAGTGGAGATATTATCAGCACAAACAGAATCACTGATCATTTTTACCCATCGACAAAATAATGAAAAGATGCTAATGTTAATTCTTCCCCCAGTTCTTTCTGTAATACTGCCCCTTACAAAGTACAAACTTGAACTATTCTGCACTTTTAAATTTAATCAAAGTCACAGCAAAAATAATCAAGCCTGGGCCCTGCAAGAACTTCTCTTACAGACGATCCGCTCTTACAGAACCCCGGACAATGGATACAAGCAGTTTTTTATACAGGATTACATATACGTAACAGAGGTGGACCTTATTTCGCAAAATCCTTCTCTTATTGGCCCCGTGGACATTCAAGGGAGGTCCATCCCTCTGCCCGCGCAATAACGGGAGACATATGATTTATAATTGTAACCTAACTCTCTTTATCTTAAGTGGTACAAACTGGTTAAAGCCAGTTCTACATGTACATACCAAAGAAGAACAAAGGAAAGTGAGAATAAGAATGAAACTAACAGTATAACCATAAATGAAATAACTACCTTAATACCAAAACAAGTATAGAAAACAAATAAAGAAAACCATAATTGAACGCAGATCTCATTTATCAAGAAGAACATGACTGGAGCACTTTTAAAATTACTTTTAGGTGTACTTGTACAGTATAGTATGTTTATATTCATAAGAAACATTTGCTTTTTTCATCGGAGTCTAAAAGTCTTTTTTTCATGAATAGTAATCAGCAAGTGACTTTGTTCTATACCAGGCAGTACAACTATAAAGACATTAAGTTTTTTTTTTCCAGTTGATAATTTGATTACACTTTCATTGAAATAGTGTTGATTTTCTGTTGACAGATTAAGCTACAAACAAATGACAGCAGGTGAATAGCTTTCAATAAGCTCTATTTTGGTTTTTCAGCAAATACAGCACCATCACAACATTGGAGCAGCAGCAGAAATGTGAAGAGGAGTTTGATGCAGACTATCATGAATACCAAGTTATTCATGACCGCATCGCCACTGCCACAGAGAAGTTTGTGCAGATGAGCTCTGAACTGGACACGCTGCCTCCTGGGACGGAAGCTTATCAGGTACTGTCTGGACCAGCAGTCGACTCATGTCCATAAGAAATTTGACAGGGACAGTTTGCATTTCTGTAGACCACTATAATGGAGTCAAAATAAAATAATCAAGATGTGCTTGTAGACTTTTAGCTTTAATTCAAGGGTTTTCACAAAAATATCACATTAATCATTCAGGAATTGAGGCCATAAGTGGACAGTCAGGATTATTCTGAATACAGATAATCATTTTGACAGGCAGTTTTCATAAGACAAGTCAGTGGATGGATACATGAACATTTCCCAGTCAATGAATATGTCTTGGACTTACTTCTCTCATGATCAAAGGATGTGAACTTTCAGCTTCAGTTTGCCTCAAAGCATGAAAGACGTCAGATGAGACTTGATCCATTTACTTGTATGAAGGTCCTTCAGTCACTGGTGAGGTCAACAGACAAAAGATGCACTGTTCCCAGTTTTTTCAATCACATTTGCAGAAGCCTATAACATCTTCAGAGTTGCCCTTGGTGGCTTCCCTACCTAGTCTCCTTCTTGTATGGTCACATAGTTTTCGAGAACTGCCTGCTCCAGACAGATTGACCAAACAGCACCATGCTGTTTGTATTTCTTTGGGATTGAGGTAAATTATGTCCAAGACATATGTAGTGATTTCGAAATGTTCATGTATCCATCCCCTGACTTGGACTTGACTATGTGCTCTCCAGTACCAGACAGACAACAGATTACATATATGTCTCTAACACTTTTTTCTGTTGTTTCCACAGCGAATGCAGGACGATGTACTGGAAAAGTACAGACTCTATCAGAAAGTAAGACTTTTTTCTGTTTAATTTCACTGTTGTTGACACCACACATAATTACACAGTTTGTCTCACTGTTTTGTTGTTTTTTTGTTTGTTTTTTTATGAAGTGGTTTCCTGGATATCAAGAAGACAAGAAAAAATGTATCTTCACCATAAACTGGCGCATATGAAAAAGAGGATTACAGACTACAACCAAGCACTGGAGACCAGGGTGTGATCGGACTGGACTGAAAGGAAGAAAGGAAGATTTATTTATTTATTTGTTTATTTATTTGGCATATAAAGTTTATACGAACAGAATATTTATTTGGTGTATTTTCCATGTTTGTGTGTATATGAATTTCACTTGACTTTAGTTCAAACTTCGGAGGGGTTTTTAGTAGGCTTTTTCCTACGATACAAACCTGGGTTTTCTTTAAACCAAAATTAAACAGCCAGTCATCGGTGTAACTGGTGCAGACATTGATAAGTGAGTGGAGACCTGGGGCCGTTGAACTCAGTACTGTTACATCATCAGCATACACGCGTGCTGACTTTGTAATCTAAGACTCTAACGCCGGTATTAGCATTTTGTAAACTAAGTAATAAATCCTTAAGCAAGGGAGATAAACTTCCTTGCTTCATACCCTTAGTTAGATGAAAAGAAGGGCTGATACTGTGATCCCATCCAACACAGGCAGAGCTATTTTTGTATCAGTTGTGTCGGAATAATCAATACAATGTGAAATTTCATCATACAATTTGAACAAAGGACCATCGTGTCAAATTGAGTCATACCATTTCTGAAACAAGTCTCCCAGCCTGATTTTTAAGATAAGATAAAACTTTATTGTCCTTAAAACAGAAAGTTGACTTACATGGGCTGCCGAAGCCCCGAGACGTGAAAACACATCAAACATTCATCATAAAACATTCAACATAAAATAATTTTAAAAGTAGTGTGTGGTCCGCAACAGTGTGTTCATTTGGTCTCCCTCTGATTTAAAAGTGCGATGGAGTGTGGCACAAATGAGTTCTTGTATCTCCTCCTGTAATGATCCACTCTAAAGCGCTTCCCAGAAGGAAGAAGAACATGAGCTGAGTCTATAGAGATTTTATCCGCAAGTCGTAAGGCTTGTTTCCTGCGCAGCTCTGTGAATTTGTTCTCCACCGAGTGGCCCACAATTTTGGAGATGATGTTGAGGAGCCTCAGTATCCTGTTCTTCAACTGCACTGAGAGGCCACAGAACCACTCAGAGTGTGTTGCTGTATGGCAGCTCTGTGTGGTTCAGAATGACTGGACTGGCTCCAAAGGTTCAGAGTCTCCTTAGAAAGTATATTCTCCGCTGCAGCTTGTTGCACAGATAGTCTATGTGAACACTCTAGGAAAGGGCGCTGTCCACATACACTCCTAAATATTTGAATGAGTCAGACTGTTTGATGATCTCCTAATGTATATGACCACAGGAGCAATGGTGAGTTGAGGTTGGCCAAAGACGACTTCCTCAGTCTTGGCCGAGTTTATAATAAGTGCGTTCTGGTCACACCACTCAGTCATGGTACAGACGGGGTTGTTCTTTTCCTGAGAGTAGTGCCACCAGAGCTGTGTCATCTGAAAATTGATGGTTAAACTCTTTTATGACACAGTCACTGGTGTAGATGGTAAATAGTACAGGAGAACTGATACATCCCTGAGGAACCCCGCAGTTTGTACTGATTAGGGGAGAGTGTGTGTTGTTTATTTTGACCAGCTGTAATCGGTCTGTGAGGAAGGAGTAACACCAATGGATAAGGTAGGTGTTAAGTAGATGCATTTTTGAGAGTAAAATGTTGTTTTTTACTGTACTGAATGCAGATGAGAAGTTGATAAAGAGCACTCTCGCATAGTTTTTATTTGATGCATCCAGATTTTTTGACACCAGGTGCATGAGTGGCCACTGCATCCTTTACCATTTCCAAACTGCAGGATTGTTCTTGATTGTACTGAAATCACAGTCTGTAATACAGAAAACTTGAATGACCAGTGTAAACTGTACAGCCAGTACAAAGGCAGAAAGAACCACATTGAAGGCACTTGTTGGTGTAGCTCCCAATGGTGGCATCACTTTCATCAGCAACCTGTACGGAGGAAGCACTTCAGACAAGGCCATCACTGCAGACTGTGGAATCCTCAATCATCTCCAAACAGGTGACACAGTGCTTGCAGACAAGGGCTTCACCATCAGAAACATTCTCCCATAAAGCCTCTCACTCAACAGCCCCACTTTCCTTGTGAATGGCCAATTCACACAAGAAGAGATCATCAACAACAGGCAGAACTCTGTTGCCAGAATACATGTGGAGCGCTTCATCCAAAGAATTAAACTGCCATTTTGGACCATCTTCCTTACCGGTTCAAGAAATGTGCAAACAAACTCCTGAAAGTATGTGTTTGTTTGTGAATCTTCAGACACCAATCCTCAAGGAAGTTTGAGCTGGAAACATGAATTTTTCCATTCCATGTACGTAGCTGAAAAATTTTACATTATTTAGCTTTCACATTGAACGAGCGAAGCTCTTTAGCATCTAACCATGTCATTTAGGTCCTTCAGACTTTTTTTTTTTTTTAGTAAATGCTTCAGGGGAGTATTGGCATGGCGAAAAACTTTCACCTTTTAGGGGGGCTTTGCTCCCCCAGACTCCCCACCTTTTTAAGCATTTTTCTTTTTTGCCTTTCAGCTGACCCCCCTAATTACAGCTCTCTTAACCCCCTGCCACTTTAAGCATTTTTTAATGTAGATGTAAATTAATATTCAGAGTTTTCAGCTAGTTGACAGTAGGGCTGTACAATATGGCCAAATTATCGTATCTCAATATTGTCATATCAATATGACTATGATTTTACACAAAGTTCAGCAACAGTGAAAATTAAACATTCTTAAACAAAACAGTAATAATACCACACTCATTTTGCACTCATCATAAGGTTCGGATACTGTGCCCTCCAAAAATATTGGAAAATGGTAGTTCACACATTTTAATTTGTTTATGCCATTTCAAATACAAGAAATAAAAAAAAAATATAAAGATTAAAAAAATTCTAAAATTATCTTCCTTAAACTCAAACTGAAAGCAAATCTCTAAAACCTTTAAATAATAATCAGTTTTATTGCCAGTTTTCTTCAGAGAAGTCAGGGGATGGAAACATGAACATTTCCAAGTCACTAAATATGTCTTGGACTTTATTTACATCAATTATGAAGAAATACAAAAGTTTCTTTCACCAAAACATAAAATCTAGGCTGTCATCTCAGATGTACTTCCTTTCAAATTGTAGCTGAACGTTCAGGTCTTCTTTTTAAGAAAATCCTCCGCTACACCACTTCATCAGGAAGCTGGATTTTATATTTTTAATAAATTTCTATCAAGTTGTAGAGATTTGCTTTGAGTTTAAGGAAGATAATTTTAAAAGAAAAAATTGTATTTGAAATGGAATTAACAAATTAAAATATGTGAAATACCAAATGTTCCAATACTTTTGACAGCAAGTGAGAAACACAGAGGAGCAGCATCTTACATCTCATATTTATTGCAGCAGATAAGAGACTATTTAGAGTGGAATCCTGCAAATGGTGATACAAACATCAAATTTGGCACAAATACTCCATAGACATTAACTGTTAAAAAAAAAACTGATTGGCCACTTCAATAGGCAGCCAGGTAGGGTTCAATTGAAGAATTACACAGGAGTCAAAATTAAAAGATGTTCCAATCATATAGAAAACTACACATTATTTGGCTGATCACAAAAATTCCAAAAAGGTATAGTTTGGACAATCTGTGACTGAATGTTATGGAGTTATGAGGTAGATGGAGCAAGAATGGTGACAAAGGTCAGTTTCAGTTTGTACAGGGGTCAAAAGTTAAAGTTGCTCCAATTTTGGTAAAAAAAAAAAAATTATGCAAATTATTGTTTGAGTTAATCAAGTTTTAAAAAGTAACAGTTTGCATGGTGTCATGCTTAGTTCATGTTACAGAGTAACATATGTCACATCATAGAATCCAATGGACATTGACATTGCTTGACCTTTACTTTGGAGACCAAGCATTCAACACTGTCAAAACTATTCCATTTATTAATCCTATTAGCTCAACCAATAATGTACATCACTTTTTACCAAAATTGGAGCCACTTTAACTTTTGACCCCCTGTACAAACTGAAATTGACCTTTGTCACCATTCTTGCTGTTTTTACCGCATAACGCCATAACATTCAGTCATAGATAATCCAAACTATACCTTTTTGGAATCTTTATGCTCAATCAAGTAATGTGATGTACTTTTTAATTTGATTGGAGCATTTTTAAATTTCAACCCCTGTGTAAATCTTCAATTGACCCCTACCTGGCTGAAAATGCACATGGCCAGTTGTTTTTTCCAAAAGTGTAATGTCTAAGCTGTATTTGTGCAGAATTTGATGTTTGTATCACCATTTGAAGGATTGTTTCAGTTATCTACTGCACTAATAAGCCAACAGTGCATGAACCAGCTGCTGTCTGTTAGCTTAAACCTGTATATAAGGCAACCCGCATTAAAGGAGAAATGCTGCTTTTAACAACCTGGACCTCATTTCTGGCATAAAATACAGTCGTTTACTCACCAATATAAGTTTGGTGTAATTAGACATCCATGGTTCAAACGACGTGTTCAGTTAAACTCTGAGGTGAACATTTTTCTTCTTCTGCTAAGGTGGGTTAGAACCTTTTGTTGTACACAGCACCAACTACTGAACAGGAGGAACCTAGCAGTCAATGTGACTCACTGATTTCAAAATGCAGCTCTTTTCAACCAGATGTGTGGTGCCATGACATGTCAATCATCTGTGTCCAATCAGATTTCAGGGGAGTCCAGCACAACCCTGGCCTCTGCTCTAGTTCCACCCATGCCAGGAAGTGTTCAACATTTGACATTTCCTGTTTCACTGTTGACTCAAAATTTGGCACTTACTGTTTCAGTGTGAACTTGCCACTGAGTTCCTCCAAGATTCCATGGGATCTCATCTGTCAATCCAGGAAGTGTTTGACATATCCTTTGTCACTGTGGATTCAAAATTTGGCACGTCCTGTTTGGGACACAGTGTACCATGAGCGAGCTTTGTGCTGCTGTGCAGCACTTTGCTCGTATTAAATTTACTTGCAAAAAGATCTACAATATTTTCTTCACTTATTGCATCATCAACCTTACTGGGATATGAACATTTTCTTCTTTTAAAAGACTTAGTATTCTTGTACGATTTTGACACATATTGGCCACCGCATCAACCATCTTGAGTTCTTACTGGCCATTTGTCAGATCTGTCTGTTCTTTCTTTGGTCTCACCACGAAGCCTCCATTGTTGGATCTTGACGTCAAGCGGCCATACTTCAGGATGGAAAACCTTGTCTTTGTCTACAATATCAACAGACAGCTTACAAGACTTCAACTTAGCTTTCACATTAGAGGTCAGTGTCAGCTCAAAAATGTTTGACTACATTGTTATTGATAAAGTTCATGAAATGAGTGTCACATGTGTGAGGTAAAACTCTTGATATAAAGAAGTTGCACCTTGGTGGCGGCGCACCACGAACAACATCACTCTGCACACTACCCTGGATGGTGCACTTTTTCCCATAAGGCTGAGAGTTATTGCCACGGTTGGTGTTACCACGATTGTTGCTTCCCCAGTTGTTGCTGCCCTGGATGTTGTTGGTCACCTTGCCTCTACGGTTGACAAGGATCCACTTGTTCCCACCAGTGGCACCAGCAGGGCCACCACCAGACTTGGTTGGGAACCAGTATGTTGAAAACCGGTAGGTCCGCCATCAGCCGAAGAACCATTCTGGGTATGACCAGCAACTGCACCACAAGCCATCTGGACAGGCTGTAATCAGACATGTTGTTGACTTGGTGTTCAGGTACCACTGAAACACCACTAAGCTCAACAGGTCCCTCAGCATCAGACACTGTCATGTCACCTTGTTGTTGACCATCATTCATCTCATTGTTGCTAGCTGCGGCCACATCACCACCTGACGTCTGCATACTGTCTACAGGTTTGACTCGTAATGAAGCGGTCACACCAGCAAATGTGGGAGCAGGTGGAGTGAACTTCGTCTGCAACAGGGTGTCATGAGTCTTCACATCATTAGTAATAGCTTCCAACTCATCACGTCTCAGTGTTCTTGCCATATTTTCACTCAGGTTGCTCTCCAGTTTGCTGTACTTCTCAAGAACAAAGATCCTCTTCATGACAGCAAAATTATCAAAGTCTTTGGGATCACAATTACACAGATTCTGGAGATTCATGGCAACAAAATTGGTGGGCACTTTGTTATGAAGAAGCTCGAACATAGCCCTTACAATGTCATCAACGGACACTTCAGCCTTCATCTTATCTTGAACATTAGGTCTCTGCTTTAACTTAGTTGACAGTTTATCGCCATAATGCTGGTTGAGCACATCATGAGCCTGCAGGATGACGTCTTCACAAAAACATCTCCTAACCACCTCAATGATATTCTTCTTGACACGTCTCACATGACATCGCACAAATGTTAACAGTTCATTCTGTATGTATAAGGCAAGCTTGCATCCCGTCGCATCAGCAGTATGTATATTAACTGTTTGGTTGAACTTTATTTAAAACATCAGTGTACGTATAACCAAATGAACTTGTTTTACTGTTCTTTTAATAAATACTCCACTAAAACATTTAGCGACCCGTCTGCGAAAAGGGACTAGAATTGTTAATCTGTTACCTTTTGTGTCATTCATTAACTACAAGTCAAACTGTGAATTACTTTCTTTTTGTAATCACTCTGGCATGGCAAAGAAAATGGCAAGTGTACAAAGGCATTTTGATACCAGAGAGCATTCTTACTGGAATACTGGTGTGAAAAAGAGAATGATACTGTAAAGCTGCTCTGAGCAGGATATGGTGTTGGGATTCCAACAATTTTCTAAACTCATTTATTCCAGTTAAGGGTCACGTGGGGTTGGCACAGCCTGTTCAGAGTACATGCTCTCATTCAAACCTATGGTCAATTTAGTGATTCCAGGTCACCTAATGTGCATGTCTTTTGGAAGTGGCAGGAAACTGGAGCACCCAGAATTAATCCATGTAAACATGGGGAGAGAAAGGACCAGGTCAGAACTCAGGACCTTCTCAATTTGAAGCAACAGTGTTGACCACTAAGCCACTATGCTGCCCGTGATTGGATTCCTTTTCTTTATTCCTGCTCTAAAACCTGTTTGGTAACTGTGGGTGTGTAACAGCTTTTGTTTGCCAGTGACCTCAAATTACATCTAACTCAGTGGCTTGACCTGGGAGAGAACCGATCCCAACCTGTTCTGCTGAAAATATCACTGTGCTAAAACAAATTCCTGAACACTATGAATGAGCCAATATCAGCCATTATGTATTTTATCAGGTTTCATACAAACTGCAAACATGATATCACGCTATAATGTTTCATCTTTAATGGAGTGTTTACACTGGAGAGAACAGTTAATTCAGTTCACCGAGGAACATTCAAGCCCTAAAGCCTGCCGCACACTTACACAATGACTGAACAGAAATTAAAATTCACACATGAAATTTGTACAATGTTGTTCTGTGGTGTATTTCATCAGTACGTGCGCCATGGTGTGTTACTATATTCATGCAATATACAAGCACAGACGTACACACATAATATCTGTTCTGAATGACACACCCACCTGTCACCTAATACTGCCACCCTCTGTAATATGCACATGATAAATCTGTTATCAAAACTTCCATAAGTCCATTGTCAAGACTCCAAATGCAATACCAAAAGAAAATGAATAACTTCGGCCCTTGAAATGAAATCAATTTTATTTATATAGCGCCAAATCACAACAAACAGTTGCCCCAAGGCGCTTTATATTGTAAGGCAAAAGCCATATAATAATTACAGAAAAACCCCAACGGTCAAAACGACCCCCTGTGAGCAAGCACTTGGCGACAGTGGGGAGGAAAAACTCCCTTTTAACAGGAAGAAACCTCCAGCAGAACCAGGCTCAGGGAGGGGCAGTCTTCTGCTGGGCCTGGTTGGGGCTGAGGGAAGAGAATCAGGAAAAAGACATGCTGTGGAAGAGAGCAGAGATCAATCACTAATGATTAAATGCAGAGTGGTGCATACAGAGCAAAAAGAGAAAGAAACACTCAGTGCATCATGGGAACCCCCCAGCAGTCTAAGTCTATAGCAGCATAACTAAGGGATGGTTCAGGGTCACCTGATCCAGCCCTAACTATAAGCTTTAGCAAAAAGGAAAGTTTTAAGCCTAATCTTAAAAGTAGAGAGGGTGTCTGTCTCCCTGATCCGAATTGGGAGCTGGTTCCACAGGAGAGGAGCCTGAAAGCTGAAGGCTCTGCCTCCCATTCTACTCTTAAAAACCCTAGGAACTAGTAAGCCTACAGTCTGAGAGCGAAGCGCTCTATTGGGGTGATATGGTCCCTAAGATAAGATGGGACCTGATTATTCAAAACCTTATAAGTAAGAAGAAGAATTTTAAATTCTATTCTACAATTAACAGGAAGCCAATGAAGAGAGGCCAATATGGGTGAAATATGCTCTCTCCTTCTAGTCCCCGTCAGTACTGTAGCTGCAGCATTTTGAATTAACTGAAGGCTTTTCAGGGAACTTTTAGGACAATGTGATAATAATGAATTACAATAGTCCAGCCTAGAGGAAATAAATGCATGAATTAGTTTTTCAGCATCACTCTGAGACAAGACCTTTCTAATTTTAGAGATATTGCGCAAATGCAAAAAAGCAGTCCTACATATTTGCTTAATATGCGCATTGAAGGACATATCCTGATCAAAAATGACTCCAAGATTTCTCACAGTATTACTAGAGGTCAGGGTAATGCCATCCAGAGTAAGGATCTGGTTAGACACCATGTTTCTAAGATTTGTGGGGCCAAGTACAATAACTTCAGTTTTATCTGAATTTAAAAGCAGGAAATTAGAGGTCATCCATGTCTTTATGCCTGTAAGACATTCCTGCAGTTTAACTAATTGGTGTGTGTCCTCTGGCTTCATGGATAGATAAAGCGGGGTATCATCTGCCTAACAATGAAAATTTAAGCAATGCTTTCTAATAATACTGCCTAAGGGAAGCATGTATAAAGTGAATAAAATTGGTCCTAGCACAGAACCTTGTGGAACTCCATAATTAACCTTAGTCTGTGAAGAAGACTCCCCATTTACATGAACAAATTGTAATCTATTAGATAAATATGATTCAAACCACCGCAATGCAGTGCCTTTAATACCTATGGCATGCTCTAATCTCTGTAATAAAATTTTATGGTCAACAGTATCAAAAGCAGCACTGAGGTCTAACAGGACAAGCACAGAGATGAGTCCACTGTCTGAGGCCATAAGATGATCATTTGTAACCTTCACTAATGCTGTTTCTGTACTATGATGAATTCTAAAACCTGACTGACGCTCTTCAAATAGACCATTCCTCTGCAGATGATCAGTTAGCTGTTTTACAACTACCCTTTCAAGAATTTTTGAGAGAAAAGGAAGGTTGGAGATTGGCCTATAATTAGCTAAGATAGGAAAGGAAATGATATTGTGCACGTAAGGCATACAATATGTATGGAAGCCTTACCATAGCATTGGGACTATAAGTTGCACTAGAGTATAAATCTACATCGACCACAGCCAGAACCAGACCCTGATGTGCAGTGCCCATCTTCCACCTTTGCTGCATGGACTTAACTACATTAGGGGCACACATCTTAAGAGAATAAGCAAAAAACGCATCAAGGCCTGTGCTAAGCATTATGGGATTAGATACAATTTTGGCTACCAGATACTGCTGAGTATTTGATGGAAATGATGAATGCACTCTTCAAGTGGCTCCACAAGGACTGCAAGGAAGGTGCATCTTGTCATTGTTTACCATAGTAACATTCTACTGACATTAAACTGACTGTGATGGCTATAATCGACAAACTGAAATGTTTACTTCAAAGCAATCTAAAGAGGCCTCAGGTTTTTGTTTTTTCTTTTGAAAAGAAGTCAAAATTCTCTTAAAGCTATATGGCCCTTCAAATTTCAGTCAATATGTTGAAAAAATTACATCTCATTTTAATAAAGAAAACATATTTACTTGGGGGGAATTCCATGGTGAATGTTGTCTCTTCCTTCAAATGCCATCGCACAGACTATCTGCAGGAAGAAGCACGTGCACATGTATGAGGTTTTGATATTACCTGTGACCTAACCCTCTTGCTTGATGGTCATTCCAGGAGCGTGCACGCAAACATGCATAAGATATCTTGTAAATCACTTCAGCTGTGTTACAAAACAGTGTTTTTAGATTTTGAAGTGTTTATAACTTTTACAAAATAAAGTTGTGCTCAAAACAATAGTGCTTACAAAAGTGAACAAAGCTCAAAAACCTTAAAATGCTTTAAATTCCATACAGGCAAATGCATTGGAACACTAAATATTTTGTTTCCAATCAAACACAAAATTCATCAAAATTTATTACTTTATTACTCTGTGACCCTTATTTATGGATTAAGGCAGCAAATGTACATGCTGGTTGTCATGCATTACTCTCTGAAAATCTGAGTAAAGTGGGCCCTTCTAGACATTGTTCAGAAGAACAGCGTACTTTGATTAAAAAGTTGATTGGAGAACAAGTGCAGAAAATGATAGACTGATCAGCGACAATGATCTCAAGTACTTTAAAATTGGCAGGGACCATGGATCAGTTTGAATACATTAAAATAATTGAAGAGGTTGCCTTACGCCGTAGAGGAAATGTCCTTAAAGTGTGTGTTTCAACAAGACAATGACCCCAAACACACCAACGAGATTAATGTTATGGAGTGGCCAGCCCAATCCCCGGACCTTAATCCAACAGAACACTTGGGGGGTGACATCAAAAATACTGTTTCTGAGGCAAAACCAAGAAATTTAGAGGAATTGTGGAATTGCCAGACGCTGGTTGACTGCATGCAACACAGATGTGCAGCAGTTCTCAGAAACAGTGGTTATACTACAATCTTCAAGTATTTTTTCTGTTTATACAGTAAATGTTTGAGTGAGCAAACAAAAATGCAAATGCTACTTTTTTTGAAGAGCGTCATATTCCTTTTTCTTCAATTTCTGTAAAATAACCAATATGATAAATTTTTCTTACGTGTTTTCATTTGGACCAGAATGTGCAGTGTTCCCAATGCATTTGTGTGTATGGAAATAAAAGGTATTAGGCCCCATTTAAAAAAAAAAAGTTTATCATCCTTGACATCAGAAAAAAGTGGTGAGGGAGGGCGGATTTTTTTTAATTTTTTCTTAGAAACCGGTACATAAAACGTTATTTCAAAACTGAAAAACAACACATACACCACCTGCATACCAAGTGATTAACTAAAAAATTAACTACTTTTAAAATAAATCTTGTTTCCATGTTGAAGACAGTGTACTGCACACTAGTAGTGTGATAAACATGCGTACTGTGTGTGAGAGAAACAGAGCAATTGACTGTGAGGTTGTCAATGACAAGCCGCAATTTCCAGGCCGGGCTTGGTAAACTTCGGCTGTCTTCAGCCAAAGCATACTTGCCACCTTGCGGACGTGTCGGTTCTTGCACCAGCTGTACCACCGTCAAAGAAATTGCCCCCCCCCCCCAAAAAAAAAAGATGCAGGCTGATTTCAGCATGCGGACGGGGATGATAATTTTTTTTTTTTTTTTAATTGGGGCCTTATAAGGATTTTGAGCTTTACTAGCTTTTAAACTACATTATTATTTTGTATACTGTATATGAGAAAGATATAAGTGGTTTCTGAGCTTTTTCCACCATCTCGGTTTATTTATTACGCTGCCTTTCTTTACGCTGTGTCCTTCCCAGCATCCTCACGCAGCTCAGGAAAGCCTCCACATGATCTATGGTGTCATTACCAAATACCATGGCATCTGATTGCTTAAATTCTGTGGTCAAAATTCTAAACGGTCTCCAAACCAGAAAATTCTTATTATATTGGCAATATAGTATTATCAATTTTTTACTTAAATGCTAAGGAGTAAAATTATAGTGGTGCCAAATAAATTCTTTTTATGACTTAAATTTAAGAAAATCCAAAGGCCGTACAACTTTAACGTGTATACCATTATTTTTTGGTTGTGCAGTATGCTGCTGCTTTATGTTAATGTGCTTCATGTTGGCAATATCTTGTCCCATGATCAGGTAGTGTACTAAGAAGCTGCCATTGCACTTTCTTGTGAAATGTTAATTTCTACATTTCAAGACAGTCTTCTCGAGAAAGTCATCATAAATGGTGCTGTGAGGTCAAATAATGAGTAGACATTAGGTTGTGTGCTTCATACAAAATCATTTATCACTTGTATCATAAGTACACACTGCAGACAAAACCACAGTAAACAATATGTCTGCATAACTTCATCTGTTAAAGCCCCAGTTTCCAACAAGAAAGTGGTATTGTTTGAGTTTAGAAGTGTAACAACTACAAGTGTAACACGAGTGTAAAACTACGAGTGTAACAACAACTCGTACATCACTATTTGACTACACAGCCTTCAGGCGAGGCAAAGAAGCTGTTCCTTCAAAAAAATAAAAAATACAATTTTTTTAAAAAAAAGTCTACCTACCTGCATGTGCGTTGTTATACAGGCAGCATGGAGAATTTATAGTGCAAAGTGTGCCATCTAAATAAAGGCCACGATGTAAACAAACACCTTGGCAGGAGTGTTATTTGTATACGTTCACAATTAATTCAGATTAAAATTGTGACAGATGAGGGAAGAGAAACTGTGCTTACAAATTAATGCTGAAACATGAGTTGTGTGTAAGCCACTGTAGATGTTTGGACTTCACAAGATGGGAAAAAATTAAATGATTCTCTTAAGTGGTAGAGAGTTAGCTGATGATTGTAGGCTTTTTTTGGGTTGTAGAATCTGAAAATGTTTACAAATACAGAAAGAATATCTATGGTAGTTTTCACTTCTTACAACCCATGCTGAATGAAGACAAATCATCTTACTGCATATTAATAAGTAGCACTAAAGTACTTTTTGCTTTTCTTCCCTTGTTGCCTGACCTTTATCATGCCACTAATACTGCTACATAAACAGACACAAAGCCTGTTTGTTAGCACAGTTTATCCCATACTTGTCTGAATAACCAAGTTTCTTGGATTATGCCACCCAGCTGCTGGTCTTCTAGTTATGGTCAGTGAGGTAGAAGCCTAACTTGGCCACAGTCATCTCTCTGCGCAGTCGCATCACTTCCCAGAACATCTGCTCCCCTGAACGAAGCACAGAGACAAAAATTAATGACGTATCAGTGGACTAAGTACTCGTCTGTAACTCTCATTTACCTGAGGTTTAGCCTTGGTTCTACTCATTGGTGGGCACAGTTCTGCTAATCACCAAATCACTAATTAACTAAGCCAAAATTTTTCTCAGTTAACTTTTCACATAACTCTGAAGACCATTAGTGGACTAATAATCTTCCTCTAAATGTAGTTCCAACTTTAAATCCGCTAACACTTTAAGACGTTTAATTAACAAAAAAAAAACAAAAAAAAAATTGTAAACCCTAAATTCGTCAATGTTTGTTCTTGTTGGAGCTTATAGAGCTTACAGATGCAAGTCAGTGCTTTTCCCCACACATTGAGATGGCTACACCAAGTTAGGTGTAGACACTGTTCAGTTGCCATAGTGCTTTGCGATTTGCGACAGAGGTACGACACTGGTTTCTTGCGGCTGCAGTTGGATTTTAGATAGGAAAAGGCAGAACAAGGTAAAGAAAAATTAAATACCAGAATTTAAATGGCAGTGGAATTTTGGTGAAACTTGGATAATTAACAGGATTGGTGACAAGGAACTAAAAGTGGCAGTCAGGGAATGGAGGGTGTTCAGTTTGGTGACCTCAGAGTTGCATCTCTGCTTTTTGCAGATGATGTGCTTCTGTTGGCTTCATCAGACAATGAACTCCAATGTGTACTGAGCAGGTTCGAGGCCGAGTGTGAAGTGACTGCGACGAGAATGAACACCTCCAAATCTGAGATCATGGTCCTCTGTTGGAAAAGGGTGGATTTTCCCCTCTGGGGCAGACCGAGTTATTGAAGTGGAGGAGTCACAAATATCTCAGGGTCTTGTTCATGATTGGGGTAAGTTGCTTATTGTTGTTCACTCTCCATGCTGGTAATTGCGTACAAGTGACAAGTGTGTGAAGAGCTGGTACGTGCTGCAATCCAAAGCAACAGTGGAGATTGCAGCACACAAATGAAGTTCTTCTCAAACAGGTTAAGTGTTGTAGACTACTAGTGGTGGGCACAGATAACCAAAAAATTAACTTCGATAAGAGATCTGATAAAGATAAACCGATAAACCACCCAAAAATGTACTGGAAGTTACAGATAACCGATAAATTCCAGTATTGTCTCTAGTACACTTGCAACTACTAACAAGCTGAATTTGAATTTTAACACCACAATCACACCACTTTGGAAGCACCAAAAGCGACAACAGACCCAAACAATGAGCCCGCCCTTCTATGCTTGAACATCCTGCCCCATGCTGGAAGCTCTTGTTTACTACACAGCTTACAGTGCAGAAGCCAGGTGAGAGCAGCCACAAAGACAGCTCTCTACCAATCATAACGCTCCGGTCAGGCGGAGGTCTTGGAAAATAAAATCATGCTGACTTATGGTTTGGTGTGAATACTGATAGAATAACTCCATTAATGTCAATTCTGTCATTTGTCATTTGTAAGTTAAAATATAACATATATCTTTTAATATTGAATAATGCACTAATTCTGAGGTTTTGTAACAAACACAGACAGATCGCAAAGGATTCTGGGTAAAAGTGCCTCTGCTAAACACTGATTGGTTTAGTCATTTATTATGTAAACCAACACATTAAGGTGACGTTTGTTGGTGTTTACAGATAAATGTGCTTTTGTAAAATATTCCACTTTTTATTTGTAAAAACAGGCATTTTTACGGAGCCCTGGAAGTGTCATCGCAAAATGTTTTGCATGTGGAGAGAATGTGCGCTCATTTTATTAGTTTTATGATGTGCGCATGTTTTATGATGTTGTAAAACACGCATTCAATATTGTCTTGACACATAAATGTTGGCTTTACACTGTGCGAGGTTTGGCCCTTTTTCAGATGATTTTTCATTCGTGAGGGAATTTTTTGGACCGAGTTTCAGGTTAATTGTGCGTCCTGCATCGTGTAGTGTACATGGAGTAACAAGCTGCATTTAACATCTCACGACCACCTCCTGGTTGCCGATCGTATGGTCGAATGAAAATCAAACCTGTTTGATATTATTCTGGTCGGCCATCGTGAGGGTATCTTGCTGCTGAAGAGCTACGAGCATCCAACCACTCGCACTGTGCATGTGCAAACACCGCAGAGCTGTCTTGTAATGTTTTTTTGACATTTTGTTTTTAAACTTTGATGTCTCCCATCGAGAGTTTTTGTAAATTAAGTTTGAAAAAAAAAGCTTACGTTTTGCTTTTGGAAACACAAGTTCGACGTGTGGTTTTTGAATGTACAACGTGTGTGAGAACATAAATCGGGCGCTCTGAACTTTTACACCGTGCGCCTCTGTGGTACAGTTTGAACTGAAACGGAAGTACAGTGATTAAAATATCATACAGTGTCTGCTCAGCTTCAGGATGAATACTGCCATGAACACTACTGGCCAGTAGATGGCAGTAGAGCCTTGAAAACTTGCCAAAACAAAATTCCAGATAATCGTGTCTGCTACAATTTAAGATGTGTGGAATTTAACAAATTCAAATACAATAACGACGTCTATAAACCCAGAGAATATATTCATGAGCATTTTAGGCACTAGAGTTTAATGCTGTTGTCTGTGGAGCCTAAACAGAGTGTCTGAAATGCATTGTCCTGTCGTGAACATACTGAGATTACCCTATCCTACCCATAATGCACTGCTGGGCACAGCATGTGCTCACCTAAACCTTAAAATTAGCACATTACTTTAAACTAAAACATATATCTGATATTTTAACTTTTATAAACTTCAGACATGACAGTAATTTTAAATAACTTGTCCAAAATTAGTTAGGTAAATTTGAACCATAAGTAAAATGTATGCCTCTGGATGACTTGGGTGATATTGCCAGTGTATCAGTATGGTGTTAAAGGAATGATTTTTTTTTTTTGTGACCAGTTCTCCTCGCCTGCAGAGGATGGAGTAGTTTCTCCTGGAAGCAGCTCTCTTCTGTTTGCAGAGGGTAGAACTATACATCTGTTTAGGAAACTTTTAACAGGTAGGCGTTCAATGATTTTAAATTTTAAAATGTTTGCCGCTGTTTCAGCTTTGGTTACTACGTTATTGGTCTAAAAGTTATCGGACAAAAATTTACTGGAAGATAATTAGTCCGATAATGGTTTTTAAAGTTATCTAAAATGATAATCCGATAATGAAAACATTATCTACGATAATTATCTGTTATCGGATATCGGAACTGTGCCCACCACTGTAGGCTACGTTGATATTAATAATTCTATGAATGTTACAGAATTGATGAGGTCAACCACAAACATCATCCATGCACCATCAAGCCAGTAGCGTGTTACTGAATCACTGCCATTCAACAGACAGAGAACGTCTCTCCTTCCTCTCTGTCTTTCCACCATACTGTCTGTTTAAGAAATTCTTAGGCTTCCTAAAAGTCCTCCTCCCTACACTTAACAGTTTTTCACCTCAGGAGCCCTCAGGCATAAGATACTTTGTGAATAACTTTTATCTTATCAATGGAAAATTATAAGAAATGTCTTAAAATTTGAGGAATTCTAAGGGCCCCTTCATACATAGTGCAAAATTTGGACGAAGTACGCTCTTAGTGCGCATGACGCAGGAATCGTGCAAACCGTGTGAAATCATCCCTGCCTCTAACGCCTCGTACACCTGTTGCTACAACTATTTGCGCACACCAGCTCCTGAAAGACAGTGTGCGCTATGCGAACCCATCGCACTCTCTCGTGGCAGTTGTCAGCCAAATTCCAGGTAAAATGCACAAACATCTAACACAGCTCACATGGCACTTAGAAAATGTGTGGCCAGTCGCACTTTTGGCACGACAGCAGACTGCAGGTGACCACTGTCGCACTGGGAGGGAAATTTATCTAAGTTCCCCACGACTGTGGCTTTGGTGTGTGCACTGAGAACTGACAGGAGGTGTGGCTATGACAGAAGCAGCTGTGGTGATCTGTCATTTTGGACATCCCAACTGGACAACACCTACTGTGTTTGGACAGACATAGACTGTCCAACACCTGTCCACTGTGAGGGGCGTGTGTCTGATTGCTATACTTACGTGGACATAAATAAAAACATATCGCCCTGGCAACAAGCTGCAGCGAGTGAGCGCATGCACGGAGCGGACACTGACAGCCTGCCAGGTTGAAACGGACCGTCAGATCAGAACATGCAGCGGGCGAGCTGACCGTCACGTCACCCACTTGAGCTCTGTTACAAATGACGCGGTGTCTGTGCTGTGCCGCACCGTCCACAAGACATGAGTGTCGGGCAGAACACGCGAGCGGCCAACTAGATGCACCGGACCAGTAGTTGTGGACATCAGAACACACTGCTTCTCATTCATGTGATTTCAAAACTGTATGTCTGTGACCATGGGTCATCACCAGAGGAACAGATGGATCATATTTGTATTGCTCGCTTGATAAATGCAGTGCTTTATATGGTGTGTGATTTTTTTTTTGTATTTGTAATATTTCCATGTCCTTCCTGATATAAGGCTGATTCCCACAGGTTTTAAAGGACAAGCTCCGTAGCTCAGTGGTAAAGTCTCTGACTAGCAATCAGAGCTTTTTGAAAGGAGCAAGTTCACATCCCGTGGGTAGTATGTTTTTTCTTTTCTGTTTTTATTCCACATGAGCGGTGCGATGTGGTCCCACAGATACCGGCTGGTTTTTATTTTTTAAAATTTATTCCACATAAGCGGCATGATCATGTGGTGCACCTCGCACTGTTCCTGCTCAACAGACACTGTCGCGTGCACAAACTCTCGCACTGGGCTCGTGCACGCCTGCCCATCAGCGCGATGTTTCGTGGTGCGGAAATTCAAACTGTTTTGCCATCTTTCGCCATTTTCGACCACACATCGACCAAAACTTCGCACTGTGTGAAGGGGCCCTAAGATTTTTCTTAGAATGACATCACTAGGAGCTACTTTTAGCCTTAGGATGCTTTGTGAATACAGGCCCAGGACAGGGTTGAGAAGCTTGGCTCTCCTGGAGAGACCCAGAGCAGGGTTGCTGCTTCTTCATATAAAACAGTGTCAGCTGAGGTGGTTTGGGAATCTGGTGAGGGCACCTCTTGTTGTCTCCCAAGAGAGGTCTTCCAGGCACATCCAACTGGAAGCAGGCCCTGGGAAAGACCCAGGTCACACTGGGGGATTACATATATTTCTGAGCTGGCTTGGGAATGCCTTGTGATCACCCATGAAGAGTTAAAGAATTTAGCAGAGGATAGGAAAGTGTGGGATGAGCTGCTTTGTCTACTACCACCGCAACCTGGACCGGATAATGGAGCATAATGGAATGGAGGAAGATGGCGCCTGTGTGTTTGGCATGCCGTCAGCCCTGTCGCTCGTCGAGTTTTTTGCTATTTGTTGCTGTGTTTTTGCTCTGTGTGTTCTGCCGGGACACTTCAGCCTTGCTTGTGTATGGTCGCCAGTCTCTCTTGGACATTAATGCTCTTTATGAGCCGCTGCTGTCGTCTGGGTCTGGGCTTGGAGGGCCCCGCCCTGCTCTGCCACCTGTGCTCGCGGACGTCCCGCTCCACCTGCTCCGTTTTCCTTGCGTTCCTCTCCGGAGGAGGCGCTTTAGAAGGCGCGGAAAGCGGAGCGGTCTGTTGGTGAAACTTAAGTTTTACCTGGCAGCCTTCACTAGAGGGTCTGATCCTCGCCGCCTCTGTGATGGACTAAATTTTTGGGCGTGGGAGCGCGCGCTGCGCACGAGAGGCTGCTGGATTCGTCCTGTTCCTGAACTGATGACCGGACCAGCTCCACTAAAGCTGTGCCCATTTGTGCCGCAGCTTCCCGCTGCTGCCTCTCGCCGGGCTGTGGAGCTTTTACGCCGGTGCTGTCGTCTGCGGGCTCTCAGACACAGCGTTTCACCTGAGCTCCTCCGGCCGTTGAAACACGCTGCGTCACTGGCTGCTGAGGAGCAGAACTTCCGCATGACCTCATTAAAACCTGCTGATCCCAGCGAGATCCTTAGTTTGGGTCTCATTAACATCAGATCATTGTCTCTGAAGTCATTGCTGGTGAATGACTTAATTGTGGATCATCGTCTGGATATGCTTGGATTATGTGAAACCTGGATTAAATCCACAGCTGTCCTTCCTCTGAATGAGGCCTGCCCACCGGAGTACACTTTTAGTAACGTTTCACGTGATGTGAAGAAAGGCGGGGGTGCTGCTTTTATTTATAAATCCAGGTTTACTTTAGTAACTGTTGGGGGTCAGAAATATAATTCATTTGAGCATCTGATTCTCCGTTATGCCCATGATGCTAAGTACTGTCAGGGTCATAAAACTGGAAATCAGCTATGTTATATTGTCACTGTCTACAGGCCTCCTGGCCCATATTCTGATTTTTTAGATGAATTTGGCACGTTCATCTCTAGTCTTTCAACTAGTGTAGACAACATTTTGATTATTGGTGACTTTAACATTCATATAAATAAGCTCTCTGATCCCCTCGGTAAATCATTTATGGAAATCATGGATGCATTAGGATTTCAGCAGTTTGTTCATGGTTCAACGCATATCAGTGGTAATACTCTGGATTTGGTTCTTGCACGTGGCCTTGCTGTCACAAATATCGACATCCTGCCTCTTGCATCAGCGGTCTCTGACCACTCGCTTATTAGGTTTACAATTACACTGCCGCGTTAGTGGAGCAACAACCTTGCCTATCATTGCGGCGACAAATTAAACCTTCAACTTTGACTGAACTCGAAGCAAGACTACCTGAAATCCTAACTTCAAGCTTGATGAATTTCAGTCAGTAGACAGTCTTGCAGATAGCCTGAATTTAGTGCTAAAACCACACTTGATAAGATTGCGCCTCCTCTATTAAAGCCACGCCTTCCCAAAGCACAGACCCCTGGTTCAATAGTTATTTGCGTGACCTTAGGAAGAGGCTAGAGGGGTTGGAACGGAAATGGCGTAGTTCCAAACTAGAGGTGTTTCACCTTGCGTGGCGTGAAGCTATTTTAGATTATAAGCATGCTTTATTGGCTACGAAGCAGGCGTATTATTCTGAATTGATCAACAAAAACAAGCATAACTCAAAGTTCTTGTTTGATACGGTGGCATTTCTTATTCATGGACAGCCACCTGTTGGTCGTTCTCCTTTTTCAGCACAGGACTTTCTGGACTATTTCGAAAAGAAAATAGAAGATATTAGGTTGAGCACATCTCAGCATATTTTGGCTGAATCATTGTATCCAGCTACTGAGCTGGGGACTACTACTGAGGTGCTACCTAGATTCACGGAATTTAACAGTATCTCACAAGGTGTGCTGACGAAACTCGTGATGTCTACTAGAAGCACAACTTGTTTATTTGATCCTATACCAACAAAATTGTTTAAGGATCTTTGGCCCATTCTTGGGCCGACTGTGCTGGAAATTGTTAACCTTTCTTTAAACTCTGGATCTGTTCCAAATTGTTTTAAATCTGCAGTGGTTAAACCACTACTCAAGAAATCTAATCTTGATCCTGGTGAACTGAAAAATTATAGGCCGATATCAAATCTAACATTCTGCTCTAAAATTCTGGAAAAGGTGGTTTCACGGCAGCTTGTGGGCTATCTTACTGAGAATGACCTTTTTGAGCCACTGCAGTCTGCTTTTAGAAGACATCACTCCACAGAAACAGCACTTATTAAAGTAGTTAATGATCTTCTGCGAGCAATGGACTCGGATACTACTACAGCATTGGTGTTGTTGGATCTCAGTGCTGCGTTTGACACAGTTGATCATCATATTCTACTTGATAGGCTAGAAAACTGTTTCGGGATTACTGGAACTGCTCGTGTGGCTGACGTCTTATCTGTCTGGTCGTTCCCATTGTGTTTTGTGCAATGACACTACCTCTGACTTTAAGGGCATGAAGTTCGGGGTTCCACAGGGATCCGTTCTGGGTCCCTTGCTTTTTTCCCTGTATATGGCACCCCTTGGGAACATTTTGCGGCGTTTCAGGATTGCTTTTCATTGTTATGCTGATGATACTCAGTTGTATATGCCGATAGCTGCTGGAAATCCTGTCCACATAAAATCTTTACAGGACTGTCTTGCAGCAGTGAGAAGTTGGATGTCTAGCAACTTTCTACTTTTGAACTCTGATAAGACTGAAATGATGGTTCTTGGCCCAGCAAGACATCGGCACCAATTTGATCAGCTGGCGCTTAGCCTAGGTTCATGTGTTATACATCATACTGACAAAGTGAGGAACCTTGGGGTAATCTTTGATCCTACGTTGTCCTTTGACCTCCACATTAGGGACATTACGAGGACTGCTTTCTTTCATCTGAGAAATATAGCAAAGATTCGCCCCATCCTGTCTATGGCTGATGCTGAGACTCTGATTCACGCATTTGTCTCTTCTAGATTGGATTATTGTAATGCTTTATTTTCTGGTCTGCCGCAGTCTAGCATTTGAGGACTTCAGTTGGTGCAGAATGCTGCTGCCAGAATTTTGACACAAAGTAGAAGGTTTGACCACATTACTCCCATTCTGGCATCCCTTCATTGGCTACCGGTTTCTGCCAGACTGGATTTTAAAGTTTTATTGTTGGTTTATAAAATTGTTCATGGACTGGCGCCTTCCTACTTGGCGGACTTGGTCAAGCCCTACGTACCTGCGAGGCCTTTGCGTTCACAGGGCGCAGGGCTTCTGTGTGTTCCGAGGATGAACAAAAGGTCTGTGGGGTATAGAGCCTTCTCCTACCGTGGTCCGGCTCTTTGGAATGATCTACCTGCTGTTATTCGGCAGTCTGACACGGTGGAGATTTTTAAATCAAGACTGAAGACCCACTTTTTTAGACTGTCTTATCAGTAATTTTTTAATCTGTTTGTGTTTGCTTTGTAATTTCTTTTTATTCTACTGTGTTTTATCTTTTAACTGTGCTTTTCTTGCTTTTAATTTTGAATTTAGATTAATTTGTGTTGTTGTGAATTATGTGAAGCGCCTTGGTGCGACTTTGTTGTGATTTGGCGCTATATAAATTAATAAATAATAAATTATAAGTGGCAGAAAATGAATAAGTGTGGATGACTCTGCAGCCTGTGAAAACTCAGATGCAGCAATTCCTACTCTTACATACCCATACATTTTTATTTATGTTGTTTTGGACTTAGTGTGCACTGACAGGTGTATAAAACTACATGTCACTTGAAGCTCATGAACATTTCCGCAATGCAAGTCCCTTCGGCTGCTTCCTTGTTTTTCCACTCGAGGTCGCCACAGCAGATCCAATGTAGATTTATATTTAAGAATGCTTATGTGAGCATTAATTTTGCAGTTCAGCAGATTATACCTTATGATTCAGGAAATATTACAAAAATGCCCCTGTAACAGTACACAATGTTACACTGATACTCCACAAGTATGAAAAACATTTCAGCACAACGGTACATCTTATCTTAACAACTTAGCCACGGAATTTAATTGCAACAGTGGTGAGGAAAAAGTGCTATTTTTATTTATGTTACATAATAAAAAAATCCTAAGCCCGTTTTTAAGTCCTGATAAATACAAGAACATTTGAAAAAAAAAAAAAAACCTTAAAGCTTATGTCCCAAATTGGTGTCTTCCCAAATTAAAGATGTAAGTTGTACAATCATTCTGCTAAAAAAACAAAAAGAAAAAAAAAAAAAAAAAAAAAAAAAAAAAACTACAAAGCACTTTGTGTGCATACCTCAGCCAAGGCCATGTACTGTTTAAAACCTCTTCTGGATCCTGGATCCAAAATATGTTTTGGGTCAAATTCAAAATAAAATCCCTCATTTTCTAGAGCATTATCCATCTGCTCACCGCATTTCATTAACTTCTTCTCACAAATTGAGTTAAATGTTGCTACGTGCCAAACATTCTTCACCTTCCAACCTGAATCAGTTATTGCCTGTTAGATTACCTATCTGCTCCCCAAATTTTCAGTGAAATCCATTATCCTATTAACAAACAAACAGACAAATGTTGTTGAAACATTACCTCCTTGGTGGAGGTTAAAAAAAAAAAAAAAAAAAAACTCACAAAATGATATGGCCCACTCTGCCATACTAGTTGCTTGTATGCATCACATCTTTGCAGCAGTAATTATTTTGTGTTGAAACACTTGAATTAACAAACTGGTCAACCTGTTGACCAGTATTACCAGAAGTACTAACACAGCTTCAATAATCTCAAATAACCATAAGAATGTAATATTTTTAAGACAAAACAAAAACATATTACTTAAAATCAAGTTTTACTGTCAACGTACCGTCGTGTCTCACCAAGCCCTGCTGGATGTAACGGATGTAAGTGAAAAAATTGCAGACAGCCGTGATCTAAAATGGACACACAGGGACCAGGTTACACACGACGACACGGCATGGTAGCAACAGCAGCGTATCTAACGTACGATAGAGAGGCAGAGTGTTGCTTACCCGAGCTCGGCTGGACGGAGAGATGTAGTAATAGCTCTCTTTATCTCCAAGTTTGATGCGGTGGTGACAAATTTGGGACATTCCGCTTAAGGCACATTTTCTACAAAGCAGGAAAGAGTTCGAACTACAGACACAACAGCCCACTTTCATCTTGTATGAAATCAAATACTGAAGAGGAGTGTTAACGAAAAAAACAGGAGTGACAGCTAAAAAAACAGACATATCCTCAGTGTGAAGAGAAAAAGTAATTATACGAGACTAAAAGATATAGTCATGATTATAAATAGAAAAAGAATTTTTAACTAAAGGACAAACAGAACTGATATCATGCTGCAGTAATCGGTTAGTCAAACATTTAGTGATTACAAAGAACTTACGTTGCTATTGTTGCTCTAAAGCCACTGAAAGAGATTTTTAAAATCAATCAGAAATGTGCCATTTGATTCAAACCTTGTGAGATAACTAGTAAGTCGGCTCAGCTATGAACAACTAGACTCCAAATGAGAAAAGAAGACAAACCGCAGTTTACTCCTTTCAAGCAGCAAGTAACAGACATGATTGTGAACTCACTTAGGCCCACTACACTGGACAGCCGAGTCCTTAACCATCGGCACAGCCGGCATGGCCACAGGCTCGATGGTCAATGAGTTGCTTTCTACTGCACTCTGCACCAGCTGTGACAACTGTAGAGAGAGAAGAGGAAAAAAAGTCCATCACATTAACTCCAGACAGTAAAAGAAGTCTAGCAAAGTTGTTGTGCTAAGGGGCAGGAAAATTCTGGCCTCAGATTTTGAGAAGGAGAGGCAGGGAATGATGTCCTCTCTGTAGATGCGACTGAGGAAGGCAGAGGAGTGGTCCAGACTCAGCTTTTCCTTCCATGTCAAAAATTCTGTATATAGAACCAAGTCCATCTGCAAAGAGACAGAGGTCAGGTCAGAACAGGTTTGGAGCCACATCTACATCCACCACACTGCAGAACCACCTTGGGTTCTGGATGGCAACCACCCAAGCAGACAACTGGTCCATCCCCATCTCTCAAACATTATACAAATAATGAATGTTTATGAGTTCAATGATACGAATATTTCATGAGGTGAAAGCTGGACGTTGAATGGTACGTTCTAGCTTTCACCAAATTAAATATTTGTTCCATTGAAAGAATGTAAAAACATTCATTATTTGTTTTATATAACAGTTAAAATAGATCCTTGTCATTTGATATTTTATTAATTTATAAACAACAGAAAAGGGAACTACATTTTGGTGTTCCACTGCTGCTAAAGTCCAAATTGTAACGTGTAGTCCAGTGATGCTGTGCACTGACTTTGGACTTCCATAAAAAAGACTGTGTAGTTCCTCAGTCCAGCCAAAAATCACATCAGCATTTCATGTGAACAGCTTTTGTGTGTGTACGTATGTGTGTATGTTACAAGAATTAGCAGCGTCAGTTAGCTCAATCAAATCATTGTGGCACTGTCCCCCGTGTGCTTGCACACACGCTACCGGGTCGGTCAACTGTATACGTCCTCAAAGCAGCGAAAAAATAAATTACTTCAGAAATAAGTCCAGCTTTTTATTCTTTCTTCCTGGTAACAGCCTCCAGACAGCACAGTGGATTTGTTTTGTGTGTGCGTATCTTACAAGAATTAGCAGCGTCAGTTAGCTCAATCAAATGTCTCGGGAGAGTCGTTGTCCCCCGCGTGCGCGCACATGCAACCTGGTCGGCGCTTGTGCATGCGTGTACTACCAAACACTGTGCATCCTCAGTGCAGTGAAAAGTTAAAAATAATAATAAAAAAATCACATCCGAAATGAGTCCAGCTTTTCATTCCAACTTCCTGCCAAAAGCCTCCAGACAGTACAGTGGATGTGCGTGCACGAGCACGAGGACATGCACATGTCCACGATCAGGTGTGGCATACATGTGTGTGTGCAAGCACGCATGTGTGCACACAAGGACGTGTGTGAGATCGTGTGTGCGTGATCACGTGTGCGCGTACATGTGCGTGCACACAAGGGCGTGTGTGCAGAGTGCAATGGTACCAAACGTATGGAATCAAATTTGCACTCTAAATGGAACAAAGCTGCACTCTAAATGCAATGCAACACAAATGGGATGAATTAATCCATGTCATACAAAGCACCAATCAAATGACAAGGATCCACTCTGCCGTTATATAAAACCATCTATCTGTCACAGCCAGGTGAAATGCGGGCATCTCCTTTGGCTTCTATTCAATTTATTTCATGTATACAGCACCAAATCATAACAAAGCTGCCTCAAGGTGCTTCACACAAGTAAGGTCTAACCTTACCAACCCCTTGACGAGTAGTTTTCCAACTGTGAGGCGTGCTCCCCTGGGGGATGTCAGAGTTTTTCAGGGGTGCGCAAAAAAAAATAACTGTAAACACTGTTAACCAACAAAAGAAGGGGAAAAACGGAAAAAGTAAACATTGTTAGCTAACATGCCAGAAGCAAATTGGATACATTTTTAGTGTGTAAATGTAGCAACCAAAAAAAGATGAAAGAAGAAGACGATCTTCGTTTGCTCCTCTCTACAGTGCATCCTCACATCAGCCGCTTGTGCGCATCAAAGACCCAGACTCGTTGCTCGCACTAAACAAGAGGTGAGACTAGATGAGAGACTAAATATGCATAAAAGTTTAATTAATATTATTTATGTTAAAATATGTTAGTTATGTCAAAGACGTTTAAAAGCATAGATCTTTAAATGTTAAAAAACGATGTTTAAAATATGACAAAAGGTAAAAATAGAAGAACAGAAATTTTTTAAAAAACACGTTAAAAATGTATCAAAAGGGTGTAAAATGTGTGAAAGAATAGAAAGTTTAAAAATGTTTCAAATGTTTACAAAGGCTGTAAATGGATAGACAATTCCTTAGAAACACAAATATATTTAAAATGTGTTTAACGTGTAAAAGAATAAAAAGAAACACACAAAATGTTGAAATTGTGTGTATGTGTGTTGTGGGGAAGCACAGCTATTCATTTGTTCTTTGAGGGGGGCTCACTCTCCCACACCTTGAAAACCTCTGCACTAGAGCAAGCGCACATGCAAGAGTGGTAAGGAAAAACTCCCTCTGATGATGTTGAGGAAGAAACCTCAAGCAGACCAGACGAGGAGGGCTGACCCACTGCTTAGGCCATTCTAGCCATGTTATAGGGTTTTCACAAAGTTTTTACCAAGCTGAAGAAGCAGGAAGCAGAAAAACCAGAATAACATCAAAAACAAACTGCATTATTGAGATGAGAATGCAGTCATTGGCAGGGGGTGGCCCAGCACCCTGGGACGCAGGGCCAGCGTTCATCCATCATGTAATCATGTAGCAGTACATTCTAAAATCACGTTTTCCCGCAGGCAAACATCTGCCTCAAATATCAGTGTCTGCTTCCAAACCTTGTCGATAATCGGTATCGACCTTTAAAAAGACATATTGGTTGACCTGTATAATAAAGCAATAAGTACTGCTGGAATAAGAAGCCATTTACACAGAGAAAATCCTATCGTGTTACCTCTCTGTCCTCTTGAGTTACTGGTTGAAGTAAAATTGATGAAGCATCCAACGTTCCAGGTGAGGGTGGAAGTGAACCACTCGTGTTCTTGTTGTGAATGTGACCCCCAAATTGCTTGTATGATCCCCTCGTACCTGACGACTGAAGCTGTGGGTGCAGTTGGCGATTTGGAGAAGAAGGTGTTGATGTCAACACCAGGGTCTTGAGGGCGGTGACCTCTGCTTGCAGAACATCAATCTGTGAGCCAGATACAAGAAAATGGTAAAATAATAATAATAATATTGAATTTATACTTTTGGAAAAGATCTATTTATAATTGAATTCAGTTTAAAGAATTGCTATTTTTCAGAGAAACCATGAAAAGTTAAAAACCGATAGTGTTCTATTTAAACTGAACAGAATCAAAACACTACACACCTTCCCCTGAGCCTCCGTCAGCCGTTTCTCTGCTGCTGCTTGTTTGACGTTTGCATCTCGCACCATCTTATGAGCTTCCTGTTGTCGAGCGTATTCAAACATTAACACAAAGTTTAAAAGTACTGTTGGTCAAAGTTTGTAATCACACACATACTGTCTTGTAGGGGCGGAGGATCTCGCCAAAATATCAAGATAGTTTTTTAGGGGGACAGAATTGAGATCCAAACCACCACATCACATGATTAGTTGTGTACACGCGGTTCTGGATACAAAGCCTGGCCGTTTTTTTTTTCTACAGTTTGATGAGACATGTTTTTGAAACTTATATGTCTTTCATTCATCTGAATGCAGCCACTGTTGCTAGCTAACACTGATTTGCTAACTTTGGTGACAGCAAACTGTTTTTAACTTTTGCAACAGCCACGTTTCTGAACGATGTTCCGAAGCTTTGTACCGTGGGACCTCATTATGTCAGTTTTTAAATAAATGTTTCATAATGTTCTAACGGATTTGCACCCTCTGATGTTCAAACATAAAATGTGAATAAACTAGGAGGATAACTGTGTTCTAATTCATAGACAAGACTTTCATTAGTAACAACAAAACAAGTAAAAGCTGCATTAAGTGTGGCTTCCTTGTTTATTTCAATTTGACACTCTGTATTAATTACCAACTTTAATTTTGGTGTTTTGGATCTTGTCTATTGAGAAAATAGATGAATTGATGAAAGAAGACAATGCTCTGTGAGAGAATATTTTCCAAATCAGAACCAAGTTTGTGTAAGACAAGAAACCGCTTCAGTTAAACATAATGAACACCACAAACAATTAATTAGCATTATTCCGTTAAAGTTTTGTAGTTTTCTTGCAAATCAATAAACTATTTCATTAATAATCAATTTTTATGCAGTAAAACTTGCATATAATGGATTCAAGTGGAGTCATGGACCAGTGAATTTTGTCCGTTATAACCGAAATCCGCTATATGAATAAAACGGACAAAATCTGTTGAATGTATGTAATGGATTAGTTACAGTCAGGAGGCACCAATTAGGCTTACGCATGTCCTTGATTAAAAGCCTAACCTTGAATCAGGACCTGCCTCAATTAATGACCGGGTGAAAACTTCATCTGAAAAACATAAATGCCTGACTTAAATAAGCACTAGGCATTATGTGCATTAAAAAGATTATATTTAGTCAACTCGCTCTTTTCTAAGTCCGTTGCAGAGTGGTACCTTAAAATGCTAAATCCTGATTTATGCTTCTCCAGCTCTGTGGAGAAGTTCTCTGTCGCATCTTTATGACATTTATCACAGGAACAGCAGCCTTTTCTGGATTAATTTGTCCCTCAACAAGCTCCACTTCTTTATACAATCATCAACCTCCAAGCCAACATTACAGTACGTGTAATTTCCCTCCATGAACTGTGGGTCATTTGAGCATCTTTTTCCAACTCTGTGTTGTGAAGTTGGTCATTTTTGTGGACTTTTCTGGCAAAGGTATTTAATCGATGATCGAAATGTAATTGTATACGCACTGCAAAACTTTCAAAATATGATGGGAGAGGAAGGAATGAAAACGTAAAAGTGACATATCACAGCCTGTGCGCTCTCCGTCGTTTAGTAGTTGTGCATCAGCCTATGGGGAGGGTTCGCAGCCACACACAGGGCTTTGATCTAAGGTGGATGTCTTTGGTCCGCCACACCCAGGGATATGTGGGAAACTTAACACCATATTACAATGCAGGCAACAATCAGCATTTTGTTAATAATCGCCAGCCTTGAATTACACCCTGCCTCGTATAGGTCCCGTACCTGAGCACAGTTTTTAAAAAATAAATGATCAGTCTTTTAATTAAGGAAATACAGTACCCACTTTCCTCGAATCAGCGAGTATCAGTGCTGAACTTCATTTCATACCTCTGTTACTGGGCACGTCCAGACTGCTCTGTCCGGTACATGCAAGGGGTTTTTTAATGAAAATGCATTGCAACTGGACAGGACGTTCTGTCCGATGTGAGCAAAAATCTGTTATACAAAATCCATTATATACAGTGTTTATTACATGGAAAAACACACAAGAACATTTGGACTTTTGCTTTTGTCCGGTGAGTGCGAGTATCCAGTTTATACAAAGACAGTTTAAGCAAGTTTTACTGTATTGTATTTATTTCATGTGCTTATACTTTCATTGCCGAATTAATCTAATCAAGCACCACTTAAATTCCATACCAAACTCAAAGAAATCCCTCTTCACACAAATATATATATATATATACACACACACACACACACACACACACACACACACACACACACACACAATATAAGTGAACATTTTCATTTCATATTACTTTTAACAAATTCTATGCCAAATTTGATCATCTCCCACAGAATTTCTTCAGATCATCCACCCCTACTGTCTGGCTATATGTGGGCTTTTAATAAGGAGAATGAATCCCAAATCAAAACTCATTCATAAGTGCTATTAAGTCTGAAGAAAAGTTTAAAAGTATTTATACAGTCAAACCCTCATCCTAAGAGTTACATGATATAAGCATTACAAATCCATGTTTGCTGTAAGGTTCTACATGAGGAATGCAAACTGTATTTAAGGATATGAGCAACACGTCATGTCTCATTATCACTGCCTGAACGTGTTAAGATGTTTTAGCAATGCTGACACCAGGAACGACAAATATGAAATGTCCCACTTACTTCATGACTCACAAATTCTGACTTCCCACTGAATATTGAAAAAGTGCTGACCTGAAACAGACTGGCGGTCAGCTCCTCCAGCTCCTGCTCCAGCTGATTCCTGACCTGAGACAGACGCTCACACTCCTTGTCTTTTAGCTTCAGTTCCTGAGATGTATCGAAGAAAAGTTCACAACTATGTTTATCAAAAGCATATACATCTTTATTTTGGTTACTTTGTGTGCAAATGACACCGAATTCTCCAAATAACATATGGGCAAAAACTAACCCAGACTGCACTGTATCATCAAGACTGGGATTTGTTTAGTGAACATCTGAACATTCAGTCGCTTTTATGCAGTGAATGCTTTCACTTTGCAGCACTTGGCAATTATGCTTTATATCTGTACTATCTTACAATCATGATACTATTATTCTCATGCACATTATCTCCAAACTCTTTACATCTTAGATGAAAGCAATAGTTTCAGGAATATGAGCACAACTGAAAAAAAAAGTTAATGTACACTGTGTGTGTACATTGTGTGCATTAACACTCACTTTCTAACCACAGCGCAGGTTACAAAGCAACTGGATGCGAAAGAACGGCTGACTGTAAATCTCAGCAAAATAAGGCAATATAATAATAATAGTGTGTCCCCTACAGTGGTTTGTAGATAACTATATGCAATACAATGAAATGTTATCACAGCTAAGTAATAGTGTTTACCATTATTTTACATGGACACTGATACTCTATGTCGCTTCATCAAAGGCAGGTCAATAATGTCACAGTTTGATAATGTCATTGTCTGCTCTGGAACTGAGTGTTTTTTTTTGTTTTTTTATGGCATCATTACACAATGTGGAGTGTCCTGGCCTCAAGTGGAGGAGTTTAAGTATCTTGAGGTCTTGTTCATGAGAAAGGGACGGATGGAGCGTGAGATCGACAGACAAATCGGTGCAGCATCTGCAGTGATGTGGTCACTGTATCGGACCGTCGTGGTGAAGAGAGAGCTGAGCGGGGGGGCAAAGCTCTCGAATTACCCTTCGATCTATGTTCCGACCCTCACCTATGGTCATGAGATTTGGCTCATGACCGAAAGAACAAGATCGCGAGTAAAACTGGCCAAGATGAGTTTCCTCCGCAGGGTGGCTGGGCGCTCCCTTAGAGACAGGGTGAGGAGCTCGGTCACTCAGGAGGAGCTCGGAGTTGAGCCGCTGCTCCTCCACGTCGAAAGGAGCCAGCTGAGGTGGCTCAGGCATCTTTTCCAGATGCCCCCTGGACGCCTCGCTGGAGAGGTGTTCCGGGCACGTCCCATTAGGAGGAGGCCCCGGGGAAGACCCAGGACACGCTGGAGGGACTACGTCTTGCAGCTGGCTTGGGAACACCTCGGGGTTCCCCCGGAGGAGCTGGGGAGATGTGTGTGGATCGGGTGTCTGGGCGGCTTTGCTTGAGCTGCTGCCCCCACGACCTGACCTCGGATGAAGCGGAGGAAAACGGATGGATGGAATTTCTTTTTTTTAATAGCAGCATGAAGGCAGTGTAACATCACCATGATGAATCTTTGTTGCTTGCTCGAACAAAACAATATAAGATGGCAGAATATGCTCCAAAACAGCTACATTTCACTATCAAATCTAATATGTTTGGCACCCCCCCCCCCCCACCCACCCACACACACACACACACACAATATTTTATGAAAGGTAGCGCGAAATGAACACTTTTTTGTAACCAGGTAATACCTCTGTGGTGACTGACAAAACATCTTACAGAGATCTAACTAGCAACACAGGAACATCACAGTGAAGCACGCTGTACTGGAACATATCAATCGAGCTTTGGTTCCATTAAGCACAGAGGAAAAGATGACTGTGACAGCAGCCAAGCCTCAGGCTGTTAATGAAATGTCAAGCTGCTAACCATCAATATGGGCTGATGATAAACCCTAGTGCCCTCCAAAATCGTGCTATTGTATAATTAGGCTGCAGTACCTTCTTTGCTGCATCCAGCTGTTCTCTGAGGATCTCGGAGCCCTTTTCTCTAATTTCCAGTGAAGAACTCCGAAGCCGGGAGAAACTGCCATCGTCCATGCCCGATATTGGGTCAGGCTGGTTACCTCCTTCTAGTTTGTGTACTGGTTCTGGATCCAGATCTACCAGCCTTCACAGGACCACAACCAGAAACATGGTCAGCATGGTTAGAAAAAGACCAAATAATTTCAAGATGTCAAGACAAATTCAAAGGCAAACTAATTTAGAGGTAATAATAAATGAACATAGTTCGCTTTGTAATTGCAGTATCTAAAAAAAAAAAAAAAAAAAAAAAAAAAAAAAAAAAAAAAAAAAAAAAAAAAAAAAAAAAAAAAATTCACTCTTCAAAGTGCAACCAAATTTTTTCCTGGCAGTGTGTATCCCACATGTGTAACACAAGGTCTTTTAGGTGGAAAGTTTGGTTTTACATGAGAATTACTACATGTGACTTTGAGCATAGTGACTTTTGAGCACGAACAAAGTGGTCATTATTCAGTGTATTGTTCCTGTACAGAAAATATTCCCAGCTGCAAATTGTGATCACATGACTTGTTGGTGCAGTTTTTCAATCTTTTAGGTTAAGGTTCGGTTTCATGTAGATTAGGGTTAGTTTACTCGTATATTACATGATCTTATTTTATTTTATGCTGATCACATGACAGCATATGGAAAAATGGCCACTGCCAAGCAGGCATAAGTGTAAAAGATACACAAAACTGATTCTGGACATTATGACCCCTTTAAACGATTCGTTAAATAACACTGACAGCTCAAGCTTTTTTTCAACGTTATTAAAATACCGAAGCTGCTTACTGTAGGCTTTTCTCTCTCTCTCTTTTACTTTTCACTCAAGTAAAAGTTGTAGGCAGACTTTCACAGTTAGCTGTCGACAGCTAGTTGATAACTTTTTGATCGTGTTCGTTTTTACCTTGTCCAGGCTGGTGAATCTAACTGTCGGCGAGATTTTCTATCGTTTTCTTGTATTAGTAAGATATTCGGCGTGTTGTCAGTAAAATAAAACCTCGCTTTTTAAATCACAGCCGCGCAGGCAGCAGGAATGCTGATGATGACGTCACGTAGACAACCCACAACAGCGACATAAATCTTTAAAATAAAATACAAAACAAAGCATTTTTTGTTTACCGTCTTGGTTTACATAGTTTCGCCGTGTCCTTAAGCGAATTTCTTTTTTTTCTCTCTCTCTCTCTTTCTTTTTCTTTCCCCGATAGGTCACGTGACCTGTAATCCACCACAGACGTTCACGCAAACGGCTGTGATTTGATGCTTTTCTGCTTTGACTCCTTCATCTGCCATCATATTATAACAGCTTTTAGTGTGCACGCTGATAAATGGATCAGAAAAGTCCACAACTTTACAGCATAAAGTCGGAAAAAGAGGAAAATGTACAGCTTACCTTTGATTTGGAGGTGATTAGTCCAGAATAAAGCAAAATCCAGACAGAGAACTTTAAAGCTGTCACGCACGTCACTGCATAACGTGATGTGCCGGTTCTTGCATTAGCTGTACTACCGTCAATGAAATTCACCAAAGATTTAAAAAAAAAAAAAATTGCTACAAGCCGATTTCAGCATGCGGGCAGGGATGATTAACTAATGTGGCCTAAGGGTTTCCAAGGTATGTACATTATTTTTTCAAATAGTAACCATTTGAAATGGTCTGGGAGGGTGACCGAGTGATACACACACACACACACACACACACACACACACACACACACACACACACACACACACACACACACACACACACACACACACACACACACACACACACACACACACACACACACACTACACACTAAATGTCTTTAAATTACATGTTTTCTCAAATATATGAAATTCACAATTGTTTAAAATGGAATAAAGAGCAAAATTCTCACAATTAAGAATCTGAAACCACAGAACAGGGCAGACATATGTGACTTTGTACCCCATGGAAAGATATTACAGTGCCACCACCTGAAGATGAAAACCAAAGCCTCACCAACAAAAAACAAATTACTTTTTGACCCCTCTTGTTTGTGATCAGGGTAACCACACCAATTTTGGCATGGAGCTGCATGTTTTACACCTGATGCATCACCAGATGTTTAATTTCATCTTTATTTAACCAGGTTAGTCCCATTCAGATCAAGATCTCTTTTGCAAGGGAGATCTGGACAATTATAAACATTCCAATTCACCTAACCCGCATGTCTTTGGATGTGGGAGGAAACCGGAGCACCCGGAGGAAACCCACGCAAACACGGGGAGAACATGCAAACTCCACACAGAAAGGCCACAGCTGGGAATCAAATCCATGACCTTCTTGTTGTGAGGCAACAGTGCTAACCACTAATCCACATGCTGCCCAGATGTACTGGAGGATGTGTGGGCTTTGAAATACAGACCTTCTTGCTGTGAGACAAAAGCACTACCATGCAAGAGGTTGTTTTTTTAAATTCTGCAGTGAATTTGAAAAGACTGTGCGACTAACAAATATTTTGAAAAAAATTATTCATCATATGAATTAAAAGGGTTCAGAGAGCTTAGTGATAACACACACCTTTCAAAGTATCAGGCATAGAGAAAATGTTGTATGGACTTTTAAACAGGTGCATACAACTCAATAAAACATCTGAACTCATTACCATAAAATTAACTATTTTCCTATATATTAACTTGAAGCCATAAATTCTTCCTGGGCATTGACCAATCTCAACCAATCACTTCTTCATATCATAAACCCATTGTGCCTGCAAACTGTGACCAAAATCATATTAGACATTATGCAAATAGATTGTTAACAGACACATGAGGACAAAATTATTAACCCCCTAATGAAATTTAATATTTTCTTCAAAATTTGTCCAGGTTTTTAAACAGAGCAACAATTTTTCAACAAAGCATTTGTAAACATCCTAGTTTTATTTTAAATGTTTACATTATTTTACTTTGCACACAGAAACAAAATTATTTCACAACACTACCAGGTTCCAAGTTACTAGAACTGACCTTTTTGTTGAGCCTTAGCACAAACCACTGTTGTGCAATGATGTGGTTTAAATTTGTAGTAGTCAAAGCTTGTAAAGACTCTGGAATAAAAAATTAGTGAGAGATGTGTCTAAATTAGGGGTTCTCAATCCAGTCCAGAGCAGGGCGAGATGGAAAATGTGCAGGATCAGGGGTCCTTGAGGACTGGATTGAGAACTACTGCCGCTCAAACAACTACCAAGACACTAGTGAACGACTTAGCCAAATCAGGAATTGTAGTCTCAAAAAAGAATCATTACCCCTGGACAGGAATGGACTGTGAGATTGCAGACCAAGAAAAACTCACCTTCTGCAGAAGAGACACCTTCAAGTCAGACTGAAGTATCCTAAGGACAACCTGAAGAAAGATTTTATACACTCAACAAAAATATAAACGCAACACTTTTGGTTTTGCTCCCATTTTGTATGAGATGAACTCAAAGATCTAAACTTTTTCCACATACACAATATCACCATTTCCCTCAAATATTGTTCACAAACCAGTCTAAATCTGTGATAGTGAGCACTTCTCCTTTGCTGAGATAATCCATCCCACCTCACAGGTGTGCCATATCAAGATGCTGATTAGACACCATGATTAGTGTACAGGTGTGCCTTAGACTGTCCACAATAAAAGGCCACTCTGAAAGGTGCAGTTTTGTTTTATTGGGGGGGGATACCAGTCACTATCTGGTGTGACCACCATTTGCCTCATGCAGTGCAACACATCTCCTTCCTTCCTGGTACACGCTGTCGTATACGCTGGTCCAGAGCATCCCAAACATGCTCAATGGGTGACATGTCTGGTAAGTATGCCGGCCATGCAAGAACTGGGACATTTTCAGCTTCCAAGAATTGTGTACAGATCCTTGCAAACAATATTTGAGGGAAATGGTGATATTGTGTATGTGGAAAAAGTTTTAGATCTTTAAGTTCATCTCATACAAAATGGAAGCAAAACCAAAAGTGTTGCGTTTATATTTTTGTTGAGTGTATATACTGGAAGTGTGTCCTTTGGTCAGATGAGACAAAACTAGAGCTGTTTGGCCATAGAGACATTGCTTATGGCCCCTTAACACATAGTGCAAAGTTGTATGCAAAACGTGTAGAATCGTCACTGCCTCTAACACCTCGTACACCTGTTGTTACAACTATTTTCACACACCAGCAGCTGAAAGACAGAGTGTGCGCTGTGCTAACCCATTGTACACTCTCGCGGCAGGTGTCGGCCAAATTCCAGGTGACATGTAAGAACATCTAAACACCGCTCGCATGGCACTTAGAAAATGTGTGGTCAGTGGCACCCTTGGCATGACAACAGACTGCAGACAATTACTGCTGTACTGCTGTGAAATTTGTTCCACACGAGTGTGACTTTGCAAACAGACACTCTGACACGTGGGTATGTCCACCGGAGGCTTAGCTTCTGACAGAAGCAGCTGTGGTGATCTGTCATTCTGGACATCCCAGCTTGACAACACCTACTGTGTTCGGACAGACATGGACTAACAACTGTCCACTGTGAGGCATGTGTGTCTGATTGCTGTACTTATGTGGACATAAATAATATCGCTGTAGTGGTGACAAGCTGCAGCGAGTGAGCACACGCACGGAGAAGACAATGACAGCCCCCCAGGTTGAAACAGACTGTCAGATCAGAACACCCAGCGGGCGATCTGACCGTCACGTCACCCACGTGAGCTCTGTTCCACATGATGTGGTGTGTGTGCTGTGGCACGCCGTCCACAAGACATGCGCATCGGGCAGAACACACACCCGGGCGACTGGATGCAACGGACCAGTAGATGTGTACATGATTAGAGCGCACTGCTTCTCATTCATGTCATTTCATGATTGTATGTCTGTGACCATGGGTCATCTACAGAGGAACAGACGGATCATATTTGTATTGCTCGCTTGATAAATGTGGTGTTTTTATATGGTGTGTATTTTTTATTTATTTATTTTTTTGTAATACTTCCATGTCCTTCCTGATATGAGGCAGATTCTTGCAGCTTTCGAAGGATAGCTCCATAGCTCAGTGGTAAAGTTTCTGACTGGGAATCAGAGTTTTTGGAAGGCACGGGTTCCAGTCCTGTGGGTGGGATGTGTTTTTCTTTTTTTATTCCACATAAGTGGCGCAATATGGTCCCACAGGTACCGGCTGGTTTTTATTTTTTATTTATTCCACATAAGCGGCACGATATGGTGCGCCTTGCACTGTTCCTGCTCAAAAGACACCGTCGCGTGCATGAACTCTCACTCGTGCACGCCTGCCCATTTTCGCAATGTTTAGTTGTGCGCTAATTTGAACTGTTTCGCCATATTTGACCAAACTTCGCACTACGTGTGAAGGGGCCCTTATGTTTGGAGAAAGAAGGGAGAGGCATATAACCCAAAGAACACCGTCCATAATAATTTTGTTTCTGTGTGCAAAGTAAAATAATGTAAGCATCCAAAATAAAACTATGATGTTTAGAAATGCTGTGTTGAAAATTCCTTGCTCTGTTAAAAAAGAACTTGGGAAAATTTAAAAAAATGTTAGTTCATAGAGGAGCTAATAATTCATCTGTATTAATTATTAATTATTGGTTTTAAATAATTGCACTGATTATATTTAGGGGATTTGAGAATATCTTAAAATGTGATGGATATTATTCACAATTCAGATAGAAGAACTATACTACTTCACTATCTGTTCAAACAGTGGCCAAAGTGGATAGAATTGAAATCCTTGCTTTGTTATTAGAATAAAAAGATTTTAAAAAAACAGGTTACACTCTTACACTATGTCCTCACGGTATGTTGCACTTTATTGCTATTGTGTTCTTGAACATGATCATTCTTATGTCTTGCTTGCGCCAAGTTCTCTTTGTTATTTGTCTTGCTATAACCTCTCCTTGACCTGTTCTCGATCTACCTCTGCAGTTTCTTAATCTCGTGACCTCCTGCTCCTGCCTCCCTCTGATTTTCTGCTGGTAGGAACTGTGGCAGCAAACATGACTGATAGCAAACAGGTATACAGAGTTTCCTACTTGTGCTACTGTATATCTGTTACTTTGTTTAGCTGGACTATTTATCTGATATCTCACTGCCATTTTCTACACCTTCTGCCAAGGTTCAGTTATTACGTCCGCCAAGGGCATAATAAAATCATCTGTGTTTATTTATTTGTCTGTTAGTAGGATTACATCAAAACTACTGCACGGATTTTGACAGAATTTTCACCACAGATAGATATTAGGCCATGGAAGACTCCATTAAATTTTGGAGGTGATCCGGATCCAGATTCTGGATCAAGATTTCACATTATATCGACTTTGAAGGATACATTAAAAAAAAAACGACCTCACGGATTCTCACCAAATTTACAGGCAAATTTAGGGCATGGAAGACTCCACTGAATTTTGGCATTTCTGGCACAGGATTTGTTGGGAGTGATCCAGATCAATGTTCAGGTTCTGCACCAGAAAGATTCAACATCACAATATGAAACCAAGATCAGGAAGACACTACTTTGTTTCAACTTGTGAATTAAATATGACAGTTGGACCATTCTGGATCAGTATGCAACTAGTGCACTGTGTTGTGGAATCCAGATCCAGGTAAAGTCCGGGTCACGATGTGAATCACATATCTTTTATTCTGAGTCCTCATCAGTCCTTGGTAGATGTCAGAAATCTCCGATTGCATTTGTTTTGTTTATGCTTCAGTTAACATTTTTCTTTTATCCCTTTCCTTTTCATTGTAATGGTAAATGGACTGCATTTATATAGCGCTTTTCCATCTGCATCAGACGCTTAAAGCGCTTTACAGTCATGCTTCACATTCATGCTTCACATTCACCCCGATGTCAGGGGTGAATGTATGCTGCCATACAAGGCGCTCACTACACACCGGGAGCAGTAGGGGATTAAAGACCTTGCTCAAGGTCCCTTAGGGCCCCAAGGGCCCTTAGTGATTTTCCAGTCAGGCGGGGATTTGAACCAAGGATCTTCTGGTCTCAGGCCCAACACTTTAACCACTAGACCATCACCTCCCCTAATTGTTTTGTAAGAGGGTTATTTTTTAATCTCTTTTCTAAGATGACCACTCATCTTTAACTGCTGATCATGGCGTTTGATCCTGCTCCAGATTCTGATCACTCATCGTTACTTTTTTATCTCTGATCTTCTCACCAAAGGGATTATGTTTTCATGACCATTTTTCTGGCTATATTGCTTTGATCCTGCAATCGGGAAGAGTTGTTATGTTTGTCTAATTCAAGTCATTCCTGATGTGTTAACACTGTACCTTCCAACAGCACAGCCATGCTCTTCAGTCGCCCTGTTGGACTCTGGGTATCTGGGTGCTACCTCTTTCAGGACATCAGGTGTACTGAAAAAGATTGCAGAGGAATATACTGCTATTCCTGATCTCCCCAGCTTAAGGACTTCATATCCTGGGTTTGCAGAAGGTCCAGAAGGTGGTGAAGAAGAAATATGGACACTATGAATTCCTTCAAAAGCATCCATATCGCTCTCGGGTGGTGCAGACACGTCACAACCTCCTGCTGGATTGCAAATGCCTAAAAATACAGAAAATTATGCCGGTGAGTAAACTCATAAACTGATGTAAACTGTGTGTGAACTGCGCACAGGTGTGTGCCTTTGTGCAAAGAAAATTTTTAAATGTTCAAAATTTCTACCAGTTGCGCAAACTAGTCATGAACATTGCACAACCTATTCGAAAACCCTGCGTGTCAATGCGTGTCATTGCGCACAGGGCGTCTTGATCCAAAATTAGATTGACAAGATGTTACATCTATAATAAACATAAGTTTACAGAAACATTGTCTAACTCATAAGAGGGATTGAAAATGCAACTTTCACCAATCCATGACAATACCGGTATATGTACTACAAATAACTGCCATTGAGACAAGATTCCAAATGCGTTCTCCACCACACGACGAGCATGAGACAATCTTAGCTGTAGATAATTTCTCTGTGGTTTCATCAGCCAAGTTCTGAGAGCAAATGCATCATCGGCTACACATAATTATTTTATATAACGTGGCATCAAGCGGGACAAAGCGCGGCGTCTACCAGGACAAGGATACCTTGGTACGACGAATTACGCGGCAGTGCGGGGATCAAATTCATGCAAGTGTCGAGGTGCCTTTACACATGTTGTGGGCAGTAATGGTCCGAAATTTAAAGTTTCCAGTTCACCTATCCTGCATGTCTTTGGATGTGGGAGGAAACCGGAGCACCTGCAGGGAACTCACACAAACATGGGGAGAACGTGCAAACTCCACACAGAAAGGCCACAGGCGGGAATCAATCCCATGACCTTCTTGCTGTGAGGCAACAGTGCTAACCACTAATCCACCGTGCTGCCCTGGTAAGTAATCATTTACGAGGTCTGTTAGAAAAGTATCCGACCTTTTTATTTTTTGCAAAAAACATATGGATTTGAATCACGTGATTCAAATCCATATGGTTTTAAAGGTCGGATACTTTTCTAACAGACCTCGTATGTGATAATTTATTTTGCTACTTAAGTAAAGGTCTCATGTTTGTTCAATGAAATCAATAGGAAAAATGGAAATAATTTATAAATAATTTGCTAAAATGCCAGTTCTAAGACACCTGTCCAAGTATCTGTCCATTATGTCATTTTTATGACTTTTATGAGGAAAAAACCCTGAAGTTCGGTAAATACTTTCTCCTTCTACTAAAGTCCTTATACAACTAAAAAATGTGAAAACTACAGTTATTCTGTAAATACTACACAGGAGTGCAAGCCTAAATGTATATGTCTGTCCATTACATCAACACTCACTCACTCACTCATTTAAAATTTTAACAATAATCTGAGCAGTTTTATTTATTTGGTAGAGTATTATCACACCAGGAATGACCAGTCAAGCACCTTCACATGCGCCTGACAGTGTGATTTATCTCTGTGAGATTGTCCCTCTAAACTTAACTTCAGTATTCTAAGCATGTAGAATACACAAGTTAACAACAAAAACCACATACACTCACCCAGGTAGCCAAAACTGATTCCCAGATGTTATTCTTGCAACAGAAGTCCCTAAAAGAAGCAGAAATGGTCCTTAGATTACCTCTAGTGTGAGAGCTGAGGAAGCTGAATGCTGTCTCTGCTCGCCTTTGTCCTACTGTTGGTCTTTTGCTTAGACAGGAAAGGTCAATCCCTCTGCACATTTCTTCCAGCAGGGGGTGACACACAGGCTCACCTGATGCACTTATCCATGAGCAGACAGGGTGCTCCCAGAGTAAAAATACATTTTTCTTGAGACATTGGAAAAGAAGCAAAAGTAGAACACGGTGTGTGTTGCTTCAGTCCGTGCTGCTGGACTTGCTTTAATAAAGTCCTACCTGCTGAACGTGTGCACGGTACTTGTGCGTTCACCAACCTGTTGGCGGCGGCGGTGGTGTGTGGGTGCTGAGCGGCCCTCAGATTTGTTGAGATTAACAGGACCTGGACTCACAATACAGCTTTGTTGTTGAAACAGATTAACACATCAAGTGACCGGAGGTGCAAAAGTCCCTCCGTCTCTCTTTCTTTCCCAGTTTGTACAACATTCCCTCTGGAGCTGCATTCACACTCCTCAGGAGCTACATCGAGTACAAAGCTTATTTTCACTTTCCGCGGTAAGTACTCACGACGTCACAGTCTCGAGTTTGTCTGTAAAATTGATCTTTTGTGACCTTTGAGATTTGTTGCTGTATACTGACACTTTTTTTTTTTAGTTTGTCATTATAGATTTGTTGGCTTTATGAAATCCTGGTTGATTGGTAACTTTGAGCTGAGACAAAATAGAGAACAGCCCCTCACTGGTTTCCTTCATGTCTGGCCGAAGTCAGCCGTCTTGGCCAGTTTGTGACAGCCATGACAGTCACCTACTCTCGCCGGGTTGCAGATGCTGGTCTTGGAACCTTCTTTCACCTGCTTCTGCGCTGGAAAGGCAGCATCTATAAACTGCTCTATAGAGAGCTGATCTTCTTTACTCTACTTTACTACTTCTTCAGTGTTATTTACAGGTATTCAAACCAAATGGGATACACTCAAGTACACAAAGTCATCAGTGCAACCGTGAAACAAATGTTGTTAAATTGACTCCAAATATTGATTTGTGTTTAAGAATAATTATTCTCAAAGTTTTTCTTGGGATACTGAAAAACATTCAGTTTTGTTTCCCCTGTATTAAGCAGGTCTTTGGACAGTCTCTCATTGCTGATTTTTGGCCCCAAATTTCATCCTGATATCAAAAGTTGTTTTTTTTAAATCATTGGCAAAATTACCTACTCTTTTATATCCATGTACATATAAATGTAACCAATTATTACTGAGTACATATGATTCCCATTATTTGTTTGTTTTTGCACACACTCCTACAAAAAACTGCAGTTCCTTGACTGGCCACTTGAGGCTGGCTCCAAAACAGAGCACAATCCCATAGGAGTCCATGTTTAAATGTCCACCTTTAAAACAGAAATAAACATGTTTGTAGCCTGGTACAAAAAATGGTTTTGGTGTCTGTCAATAGTTTCCGTCTCCGTGACAACCATACAGGGCTGAATTTTTTTTCTGTAAATTTAGGGGAGTGGTTGCTCGGAGTGTTTCCGCCTCGCATGGTGATTGTAGCTCAATCTCTGCTTTTGTTTGGAGTGTTTTATTACAAACGCCTGGAATAATCTAGCTTGCTGTGTGGTGAAATGTCCTAATGTAGCTTCTACATCACTGCTGCAATATTCATGCTGAGTAAAATTCTCGTACGATTTAATGTTGTATGCTAATGGTGTTAGCACTTTTAGCAGCTATTGGTAGCCTGATCCATTAAGCCTCATAATGCACAATTATTGAGAATCAGAGACTCATAACTTTTAATGCCCACAACAAAGCAAACAGTTAGGAGAACCATCATCCAGTCCCCCAAAATATGATTTATTAAACACCTGAACTGAGGTTAGCTGCTAGCTTAGGTGGTTGGACTTGAAGAGAGGGGCATGTTTCTGGCTTCCTTCATCACACACTGAACCACCCATGGTCCACCTCTGTATTAATGAGTTTATCGTGAATGAGCGTTGCCACCCTTGTCAGCATGGCGAATTCCCTGATATGAGCTTCATATCGGCTGTTCCTGGTCTCTATAGAAAACCAATGGGTGACCTCATGCAGGCTTTGTCCAGTATATATATATATATATATATATATATATATATATATATATATATATATATATATATATATATATATATATATATATATATATATATATATATATATACAGTCTATGGTTTTAGATCACAATTTATCCAGATGTCACTCATGTTTTAAACATGTTTGAAACTTTCCCAATTGCTCAGTGTTCCACAACACTACGTTTACTACTGATTACACCAGATTTCAGGCCCCAAGTGGGGAGCCTTTTTTTTAATTCACCAAAAATGTAGGCAATCGGCTATCAAAAATCTTATATGGCCGTAGACCAGTGACTGTTAACATGATAACTCACAAAAATCTTCTCATCGGAACTTCTAATTATTAATCACATTTACAGAAAGTAATTGCTGCAATTGTAACACTTATAGAACAAAACATTACCTATCATTTCACTCTTGATATTTTTAATTTTTGAGTCCTGGTTGTAGAGTACTAAATCACAAATTATGCTGAGCAACCAAATATGTTGTCATTCCAGTTGCACGTTTGAGTTCATGTTATGTGACTTGAAAGATCTAAGCTGTTTTCTTCATTAGGTTTGTGTTAAGTGATGATCAGAAGCGGACGTTTGAGAAGCTTTCAATATATTGTGACCATTACGCAGAGCTCATCCCTGTGTCTTTTGTGCTGGGTGAGTATGAACAAGGGATCCCATTTTCAGCATTACATAGAATGTTAGTTAAGTTAGTAAAACTCAAAAGTAGCTTTTCAGATTAAAAAAAAATAGGTTTAGTAAGTCAGGTATACGTAATTCCTGATTTTTATTTATTTATTGGGTCCCGTCCATAGACTCTCATCTGCTTCACGCTATGGAATCCTTGGATAAGCAACAACACCAAAAGGCCTGGGATCATATATAGGACTTACTTATGATTATTACTTATATGATTCTTCAGCTTATAATTTTACAGCAGCCCATAGCACTCGTCAATGTAGGGGTATTGTTTTGGGCCTTGTGTGCCCAGTGCCCACCCATGTGAATGTGAACAAAATAAGGTTTTTATTCATCAAGCTTAGTAGAAATATTTTGAGTCTGCCATAACAAAATTATTTGCTCTTGAGAAAGATCTTTTAAGTAATGGTTGCAGGTCAAAATCAGAATTTGGTCTTATTGCTTCTATAGGGATATTTATGGTGGAATGCCTAATTGGTTAAATATACACTTGTGGTTACTATTTACAGTAATACAAAGTTGTGTATCACTTTTTTTTTGGTCACATGACCTTTTGACCTTGGGAAATTTTGCAATTTCAAACTCAAGGTCATAACTGTAGCAAGCAAACTGTTTGGGTCGTGTATCAGTCAAGTACAGTCACGACCACACAGCCATGTACGTATATTGTATCACTAAATCAAAAAGATGGGGCTCAGATGTTGGACTTGCTGAGTGCCCCTTCTTGTTTTTTTGGTTGTTTTTCTTCTGTAGGATTCTACGTAACCTTGGTGGTCTCCCGTTGGTGGGGCCAGTTTGAAAACGTACCTTGGCCTGACCGCTTGGCAGCATTAGTGGGAGGTCATGTCCGAGGAGTTGACGAGGCAGCCAGGTTGACCCGGCGAACTCTCATGCGCTATGCCAATCTCTCTGGTGTGCTTATCTACCGCTCTGTCAGCACTGCTGTCTACAAGAGGTTTCCCACCATGGAGCACCTGGTGCAGGCAGGTATGGTGTGGTATAGCATAACACAAGAAAGTGCATGACATCAACGTAAGTGTCATTTAAACATTTACAGCAACAATTACAACAATAACAGGCAAAATAAAAAATATTTAAAGAAAGCAATGGAAGGATGAAAACAAAATCAATTAGGAATAAGCTTGTTCAGGAAATACAGACAATCAATAAGTAAATGTATTTGAAACTGTGAAGAAAACTATCACTTGCTTTACAAAAGTAAGATGAAAACAGAACTGACAAATGCTAAGGAAAAGACATATAGTGAGCTGTGCAAGAAGAACGGGACTTGTACAGATTGGCCAGACAAAGGAACCAAGCTGGAAAGGATGTGCAACATGTTGGTGATAAAGGATGAAAATGAAATGTGTTGTCAAGCAATGAGTGCGTTGAGAAGGTGAAGGGAATGTTTTGAGGAGCTGATGAATGAAGAAAATGAGAGGGAGAGAAGGCTGGATGATGTGGATAGAGTAAATCAGGAAGTGCAAGGGATCAGTAAGGATAAAATGTGGGCAGCTATAAAAAGGATGAAAAGTGGAAAGGCAGTTGGTCCAGATGACATTCCAGTGGAGGCATGGAAATGTTTATGAGAGATGACAGTGAAGTTTCGAACCAGATTGCTTAATAAATCTTGGAAAGTGAGAGGATGCCCGAGGAGTGTAGAAGAAGTGTAGTGGGTCCTATTTTTAAGAACAAGGTTGGTTTACTGAGTTGCAGTAATTACAGAGGCATAAAGTTGATCAACCACTGCATGAAGTTATGGGAAAGAGGAGTAGAAGCTAGGCTTAGAAAGGAGGTGAAGGTCTGTGAACAGCAATATGATTTAAGAGCAGTATAGATGCAATGTTTACTATTAGTATGCTGATGGAGAAATATAGAAAAGGCCAGAAGGAGTTGCATTGTTGTGGACTTATGCTGCGTTCACACCAGGCGCGATCAGACGGCACAAATTCGTGGGGGTTGCGTGGCGACGGACGCGCCTCCTTTGCCCGGTGTGTCGCTCTGCTTTTGCTGCGAAAATTCGCCCCGGTGCATCATCAAATAGGAGGAGCTTCCATTCCGCTCGCCGGCTCCAGGTGTCAGTCAAGTTAACATGACGGACCTTGATCACACGGAGCGAGTTGTTGTGGAAAGCTCCCAATACAGGGAGTATCATTATTTGCTGCAGGAGCTGCGTCTGGATGACTGCTGCTTTCAGCGGTCCTTCCACCTCTGCGGGACCCAGTTTGAGGACCTCCTGTCCCATTCACGAGCGCACATGTAACTCATGAAACTCCGCTGCTTGCTGAAGCTCGCTCTTCCCCCCAAAAAACTGTCATAATTATGTTTAGAAACCAGTCACCATTTGTTTTATTATACATCTGTGTAGTTAATTAATAAAATATTCTCCACAGACGATTTGTTCGCGAGCGCACGTAAGAAAAAGAAAAGGAAAACCTCCGCTCCCCCTGCTGCAGGGCTGCTGCTCGCTCCAAAAACTCTGTCATAATTGTGTTTAGAAACCAGTCACCATTTGTTTTATTATACATCTGTGTAGTTAATAGGTAAAATAATCTCCACGGACGATTCGCTCGCGCGTGCACATAAAAAACAAAGAGAAAAACTCCGCTCCCCACTGCTGTGGGGCTGCTGCTCGCTCCAAAAACTGTCATAATTGTGAAATAAAGGACAAAAGAGACATAAGTCCTGCTCACAGGCAGCTACCAGATACAGGACATGTTCACATCTTCAGTCAAACTCCAGACATCTCCACGTCACTACATATTCAGTCTCTGATTGGTCATTGCGGTGCGCTGAGAGTTCAGATTTTTCAATTTGGGGAGGAGGGCAACGGGATGTGATGCAACGCAAGATCGTGCCACGAATGCGCCAATCACTCAAATCGCTTCACTTGCGTTGCTTCATTCGCGTCCATCGCATTGCGCTGCGTGACTTGGCGCCAAAACGCATCGTTCCATAGGATTACATGGCAAGCTGTCGCTGCTGTCGCTCGCGTCGCGCCCAGTGTGAACACGGCATAAAAAAAAGCTTTTGACAAGGTAACAAGAGAAGAGTTGTCGTATTGTATGAGAAAGTCTGGAGTGGCAGAGACGTATGTGATGGTGGTGCAGGATATGTACAAGGACAGTGTGACGGGGTGAAATGAGCGGTAGGAATGAAAGATACATTCAAGGTGGAGGTGGGATTACACCAAGGCTTTGAGCCCTTTCTTGTTCACTATCCGGTTGTTAAGTGTGATGTAACGCATCATGTGCTTTTCAACTTCCGGCTCCAAACAAAAAAGGCGCGCTGTCATTAACATTGAGAACTGCACTATGATCTGATCAGGCTGCACTTAAACCGTTGCACACGGACAACAGCATTAACATCACAACATAAACTCTTTGTATATTGTGCCTAAAACTCTCCTGGATATATTAACTGGGTTTTTAGACGTTGTTGCTGTGTTTGTTTTATGTAAAAATGTCAGACGCTCAGGTTGTTTCTCCATTATTTTCAATGGGAGTTGCTGCGAGCTGTGATCGCTTCCTGTTCATGTCGTTCGGGGAGAAAGTAAAGTTTGCACTTTAACGTCCTGTTTATTGTAATAAAAATTTTTTTTATTAACAAACAGACATGTATATTTTACCTGTGAATAATAAAATATGTAAAGTAAAAGAAAAAAGTTTTATTAAGTGTTCTGACCATAGAACCAGATGAATGCGTTTAACGGAGGTGGAGGCGGAGGTTTGCGCACAATGTAAACACAAACTGAGCTTAAACTGTAAATCCTTAAAAGGATCAAACAGACGTAACTTTAATTATAAACTTGGAGGTCTTTGGACCCGAAACAGATTTATCACGTGATGCGTTACAGCAGCGCTTAACAACCGGATGGTGATGGACAGGTTGACAGACAAGATCAGACAGGAGTCTCCATGGACTATAATGTTTGCAGATGATATTGTGAGCTACAGTGAGAGTAGAGAGCAGGTTGAGACTAGCCTGTAGATGTGGAGATATGCTCTGGAAAGAAGGGGAACGAAAGTCAGCAGGAGTAAGACTTAGTATGTGTGTGAATGTGAGGGAGCGTGGTGGAATAGTGCGGTTACAAAGAGTAAAGGTAGTGAAGGTAGATGAGTTTAAATACTTAGGGGCAACTATCCAAAATAATGGAAAGTATGGAAGAGAGGTGAAGAAGAGGGATTCCAGGCAGGGTGGCATGAGTAGAGAAAGATGGCAGAATGAACATATCAGAGGAAGAGCACAGGTAGGACGGTTTGGAGACAAAGTCAATGAGGTGAGGTTGAGATGGTTTGAACATGCACAGAGAAGGGACTCAGGGTATATAATGAGAAGGTTGGTGAGGATGGAGCCACCAGGCAGGAGGAGAAGAGGAAGGCCAAGCGGGGGGGTTCTAAATGTGCTGAGGGAGGACATGCAGGTTTGGCTTGACAGAGGAAGATGCAGAGGACAAGGTGAGATTGAAACAGTTGAACTGCTGTGGTGACCCCTAACTGGAGCAATTTAAAGAAGAAGAAGAAGGTTTTATATTAAAGTACTTGGAATAAACATTAGTTAATTAGTAATAAGACCTTTATTAGTCCTTATAAAATGATAATCAATGTGATTATGTCTTAACCAGACTATAATATTAATAATACATTTATTTATAAAGCAAAACAAATGAAGAAAAAAAAATCAACAAAGTGCTGAACATAACTCCAGAACAACATTTAAACATTTAAGAACATCTAAAACCTGCTGATTTCTTTTTAACCCTGGGGACACAGAGCAAGTCCAGATCCAGCAGCTGCAGGGTACGAGGAGGCACATAAAGTTCAAGTTCAGCAAGATGGTTGGGTGTTTGACCATTTTGAGCCTTATGTATAACCACACAACCCCAGTTCCAATGAAGTTGAAGTTGGGACATTGTGTAAAATGTAAATAAAAACAGAATACAATGATTTGCAAATCCTCTTCAACCTAATTGAATACACCACAAAGGTGAGATATTTAATGTTCAAAGTGATAAACTTTGTTGTTTTTGTGCAAATATTTGCTCATTTTGAAATGGATGCCTGCATCACATTTCAAAAAAGTTGGGATGGAGAAATAAAATACTGGGAAAGTTGATGAATGTTCAAAGAACACCTAATTGGAAACAGGTGAGTGTCATGACTGGGTATAAAAGGAGCATCCGCAAAAGTCTCAGGCATTCACAAGCAAAGATGCTGTGAGGATCACCACTTGTGAACAACTGCATGACAAAAATAGTCCAACAGTTTAACAACGTTTCTCAACGTTCAATTGCAAGGAATTTAGGGATTCCATCATATAGAGTCCATAATATAATCAGAAGATTCAGAGAATCTGGAGAACTTTCTACACGTAAGCGGCAAGGCCGAAAACCAACATTGAATGCCTGTGACCTTCGATCACTCAGGCAGCGCTGCATTAAAGGATCTTACCGCGTGGGCTCAGGAACACTTCAGAAAACCATTGTCAGTTAACACAGTTCGTCACTACATCTACAAGTGCAAGTTAAAACTCTACCATGCAAAGTGAAAGCCATACATCAACAACATCCAGAAACGCCGCTGCCTTCTCTGGGCCTGACCTCATTTGAAATGGACACACGCAAAGTGGAAAAGTGTGGTGTGGTTTGATGAGTCCACATTTCAAATTGTTTTTGGAAATCATGGATGTCGTGTCCTCTGGACAAAAGAGGAAATAAAACATCCAGATTGTTGCCAGCATCTGTGATGGTATGGAGGTGTGTTAGTGCCCATGACATGGGCAACTTACAGATATGTGATGGCACCATCAATGCTGAAAGGTACATCCAGGTTGTGGAGCAACACCTGCTGCCATCCAAGAAACATCTTTTTCAGGTACATCCCTGCTTATTTCAGCAAGACAATGCCAAGCCACATTCTGCATGTGTTACAACAGTGTGGCTTCGTAGTAAAAGAGTGCAGGTACTAGACTGGTCTGCTTGCAGTCCAGACCTGTCGCCCATTGAAAATGTGTGGCGTATTATGGAGCGCAAAATACAACAACAGAGACCCCCGACTGTTGAACAACTGAAGTCGTACATCAAGCAAGAATGGGAAAGAATTCCACCTACAAAGCTTCAACAATTAGTATCCTCAGTTCCCAAACACTTATTGAGTGTTGTTAGAAGGAAAGGTGATGTAACACAGTGGTAAACATACCACTGTCCCAGCTTTTTTGAAATGTGTTGCAGGCATCCATTTCAAAATGAGCAAATATTTGCACAAAAACAATAATGTTTATCAGTTTGAACATTAAATATCTTGTCTGTATTCAGTTGAATATAGGTTGAAGAGGATTTGCAAATCATTGTATTCTGTTTTTATTTACACTTTACGCAAGATCCCAACTTAATTTTATATATATATATATATATATATATATATATATATATATATATATATATATATATATATATATATATATATATATATATATATATATATATATATATATATAAAGAACATTAATAAAACCCTTATGAGTTTCTTAATATTGTTTGTAAAAGAATAAGAAATTTTATTACGTTTGTTGATAATTCTCAGTTATCCAGATAAGAGATATCAAAGTTTAGTTTATAGCAGCTGGATTGTTGTTGTTCTTCAAGACATTTTGCCTATCATTGCAGTTTTAAAAAATATATTTATGGATGTAGTAAGGCAAAATCCAAAATGAAATATGTTATTAGGTTGGCTGCCTTGGATTGAGCTGGTAGCACATTGGTCTTGTCAATTTCAATTCACTTTATTCATCTTATATAGTGCCAAATCACAACACCGCTGTCTCAAGGCGCTTCACACAAAACAATTCAGAAAACAAAATAAAATGAATTAAAATATTAAGAAAGCACAGGAAAAGAGTAAAAAAAAGTAAAAGCATAATAACATAATATGCCAGTATGCTAGCTATATGAAAGGGAAAATAAGTAAGTCTAAAGTCTGGACTTGGAAGTCTCCACAGAATCTGACTGTTTTATTGATGCAGGGAGATCATTCCACAGAACAGGGGCACAATAAGAGAAAGCTCTGTGAGCGAGAAGTCTGTTGTTCAAACCCCACCAGAACTATAAAGATATGTCAATTTCAATTTTCAATTTATTTTCATTTATATAGCACCAAATCACAACAAGGTTGCCTCAAGGCACGTAACACAAGTAAGGTCTAAACTTACCAACCCCCCAGAGCAACCACACAGGCAACTGAAAAACTCCCTCTGGTGATCTGAGGAAGAAACCTGAAGCAGACCAGACTCAGAGTGGTGACCAGCTGCTTGGGCCATGCTACAGACATAAATTACAGAACAATTCACAAAACGAATATACAGGAAATTTTGCTGGTGCACAGGATGGGAGGGTTGCAGAAGAAGACACCATCCCCATCTCTGGATGGAGCCGCACCTGAAACACAGAGAGAAAACAGAATCAGGCATCAGAAAAAAGAACAAATACAGTATAATTTATGAGCATTAAGCAACAAGAACAACAGAAGAAATACTAAAGTGATTCTCGGCCACTAGCCCTAAGCTTCACTAAAAGACCCAGACTTTAGATAAAGTTGAGGCTGCGGACCACTCTCTTTACTAATAAATGAATTTAAAGGGGTAAAAAGCATAGTAACATACTATGCCAGTATGCTAGCCATACGAAAGGAAAAATAAGCGCATCTTAAGTCTTGACTTGAAAGTCTCTACAGAATCTGACTGTTTTATTGATGCAGGGAGATCATTCCACAGAACGGGGCACGATAAGAGAAAGCTCTGTGACTCAAAGACTTTTTATTCACCCTCGGGACACAAAGTAGTCCTTCACCCCGAGAACGCAGAGCCCGGGCCGGTACGTAGGGTTTAATTAGGTCAGCTAAGTAGGGAGGTGGTAGTCCGTGAATAATTTTATGGGTTAGTAGCAGAACCTTAAAATCTGATCTCACAGGGACAGGAAGCCAGTGAAGAGATGCCAAAATTGGTGTAATGTGGTCAAACTTTCTGCTTCGTGTCAAAAGTCTGGCGGCAGTATTTTGAACCAATTGGAGACCCTTAATGCTGGACTGCAGTAAACCAAAAAATAGAACACTGCAGTAGTCCAGTCTAGAAAAGATAAATTCATGAATCAGGGTCTCAGCATCAGCCATAGACAGGATGGGACGAATCTTTGCTATATTTCGCAGGTGGAAGAAAGCAGTCCTTGTTATATCTCTAATGTGGAGGTCAAAGGACAACATAGGATCAAAAATTACCCCAAGGTTCCTCACTTTGTCAGTGTGATGTATGACACACACAAGCCTTGGCTAAGCGTTAGCTGGTCAAATTGATGTCGATGTCTCACTGGACCAAGAACCATCATTTCAGTCTTATCAGAGTTGAAAAGTAGGAAGTTGCTAGACATCCAGCTTCTCACTGATGCAAGGCAATCTTTTAAGGATTCTATGTGGATGAGATTACCAGCAGTTATCAGCATGTACAACTACTGAGTATCATCAGCATAGCATTGAAAGGTAACCCCAAAACGCTGCAATATGCACCCAAGGGGTGCTATATAAAGGGAGAAAAGCAGGGGCACTAAACTGGACCCTCGTGGAACCCAAATTTCATGTCACTAAGGTTAGAGATAGTGTTATTGTACAAAACACAGTGAGAATGACTGGTCAAGTATGATGTCAACCATGCAAGGGGATTCCCAGTAATCCTAAAATGATTCTCCAACCTATCGAGTAGAAAATGATAATCCACAGTATCAAATGCAGCACTAAGATGTAACAGCACCAGAACCATAGTGGTGTCCGAATCCATCGCAAGCAGAAGATCATTCATCACTTTAGTGAGTGCTTTCTCTGGGGAATGATATTTTCTAAAAGCAGACTGCAGTGGCTTCAAAGAGATTATTCTCAGTAAAATAGTCCACAAGCTGCTGTGAAACCACCTTTCCCAGAATTTTAGAGCAAAATGATAGATTTGATATCGACCTATAGTTTTTCAGTATACTAGGGTCAAGATTAGATTTCTTAAGTAATGTTTAGTCACTGCAGATTTGAAACATTTAGGAACAGATCCAGAAGTTAATGAGAGATTAATTATTTCTAGCACAGTTGGCCCAAGAGTGGGCCACAGATCCTTAAACAGTTTTGTTGGTATAGGATCAAATAAGCAGGTTGTGCTTTTTGTAGCTGTTATGACTTTTGTCAGCACACCTAGTGAGATACTATCAAATTTTGTAAATCTAGATAATATCTCAGTAATGGCACCCGCCTCAATAGCAGGGTGTAGTGTGTTACCTAATGTCTTCTATTTTCTTCTTGAAGTAATCCAAGAAATCTTGTGCTGCAAAAGGACATTGAACTACAGGCGGTTGTCCATGTATAAGTGTTGCCACCGTGTCAAACAAGAACTTTGAGTTATGCTTGTTTTTGTTGATCAAATCAGAGTAATAGGTCCACTTTGTCACCAGTAGTGCATGCTTATAGTCTAAGATAGCATCACGCCACACGAGTTGGAATACTTCTAATTTTGAACTACGCCATTTCCATTCTAGACCTTTAGCTGATGCTTGAGGGCACTCAAGTAATCATTGAATCAAGGTGACTGTGTCAGACCGGAGAATTTTGTTTCTCATGGTTTGAGAGTCCTTCTGGTGCCTTTTGAAAAACTCCAGACAGGCTGCCATGTGCCTTTTACTAAGCAGTGGCTTTGGTCTGGCCACTCTACCAAACAGGTCTGATTGGTGGATTGCTGCAGAGCTGGTTATCCTTCTGGAAGGTTCTCCTCTCTCTACAGAGGAATGCTGGAGTTCTGGCAGAGTGACCATTGGGTTCTTGGTCACCTCTCTGACTAAGGCCCTTCTCCCCTAATCGTTCAGACGGGCAGCCAGCTCAAGGAAGAGTCCTGGAGGATCTGGACTGCTTCCATTTACGAATGATGGAGCCCACTGTGCTCACTGGGACCGTCAAAGCAGCAGAAATGTTTCTGTACCCTTTCCCAGATTTGTACCTCAAGACAATCCTGTCTGCGAGGTCTACAAACAATTCCTTTGACTTCGTGTTCGGTTTGTGCTCTGACACGTACTGTCAATTGTGGGACCTTATATCTAGACAGGTATGTGCCTTTCCAAATCATGTCCAGTCAAATGGATTTACCTCACATGGTCTCCAATTAAGCTGCAGAAGCATCTCAAGGATGATTAATGCAAACAGGATTCACCTGAGCTCAATTTTGACCTTCATGGCAAAGGATGTGAATACTTACTATGTACATGTGATTTCTTAGTTTTTTATTTTTAATAAATTTGCAAAAATCTAAAAAAAAAACAAAAAAAAAAAAAAACTTTTTTCATGTCATTGTCATTATGGGTTATTGTGTGTACAATTTTGGGGAAAAAAATGCATTTCATCCATTTTGTAATAAGGCTGGTACATAACCAAATGTGGAAAAAGTAAAGTGCTGTAAATACTTTCTAGATGTTGTATCTGTGCTGTTTGTCGATACCAGGTTTGATGACATCAGAGGAACTGAGGCACCTGGAGGACCTTCCCTCCCCTCATAACAAGTTCTGGGTTCCATGCATGTGGTTCGTCAGTCTGGCTTTGAGAGCTCGGACTGAGGGCCGCATCAACAACGACGTAGCACTCACAGCCATTCTCACGGTATGTTTTCAACATGTGGGAGTACGAAAAATCAGAGAACATTTCAGATGAGATATTTTAAGTTCATTTTTCATGCCCTTCTTTTCTGTCTGGTCAGGAGCTCAACAACTTGCGGGCAAAATGTATGAAGCTGTACGGTTATGACTGGATCAGCCTGCCACTCGTCTATACACAGGTTTTGTTGATATGCTGTGCTATGGCTGTGAGAGACACAGAGGCAGGAGAACTAATGAGCGTATTGTTTTTGTTTTGTGATGTGCCTGATTTTCTACCCTTCTGAAAGAGGCACGCCAGGCTCCACAAGTGACATTGTTAATTTTCACCCAGTGGAGGTGTCATTTTCACAGCCAAATGTGCTTGTGCTCATGGGTGTGGTTTCTTAAAAAGGAGGTGTGGTCAAATGCAAAAGTGGCTAATTCCTGTCATCCATCACAAGAAAGTGTTTGCATGAAAATTCAGTAAGGTATATCTTATATATTATATTACAATTCTAAGGTGGAACTATCCTAGTATACTAAGGTATATTTAAATATCTAAAAAGGAACAGTAAAATAGAAGAGTAGAAAAAAGTAGAGTAGAGCCACTTAGGTGCCTGGTCTTGAGAACCAGGGATCGTAAGTTTTGATTTCTTTTAGATGGCATGTTCAGCCACCTAAAAGAACATCTAAAGTCTAGTGCAGAGACTTTGTGGTATTTTAAGAGCACAACACTCAGACTCGCGTTACATAAGTGGGTTCCCCACACATTTACACTCAGTGCACAGCAAATAGCATATAATAGGAACATGAAAGTGCTTTCAACACAAAGTAATTAGTATGAAATAAAAATGATTAATAAAATTTGATGCATGGTGGTAACAGGTGTTCAAGAGTTTCAGCGTTTGTTCAACTGTCACAGCAGTGACAGGTCTTTGTTGCCATGCATGTGCATGCCCTCTGTCAGTGCAGATCCATTTCTTCACCGAAAATCATCTCCACACCTTTCCATTTGCAATTTAATACCACAGCACTGTGCAGTGGTACACTGATTGGTTGATGCCTGCAGAATGCCCACAGCACACCCTTGAATAACTGAGACAATTAATCCAGCTTCTTTGTACCCTGCATTCAGGTCTGCACTCAGAAAATACACCCTGGAGACAGACCCAAGATGGATTTGCATTTTGCAATTTGTACAATGTACTATCAAATGTCAAGTTACCTCCCCTATCTGGATTCACCCTATAGTCCAGGAGCCAGTCATCAATTTTGACCTGATTGGTACCAGTGAAGGTGACCAAACAACACTTAGAATCCAGCCTCAGTGTACCATGGCCTACACAAAAATGTATGATAACCATCAGAGAGTGGTAGCTGTAGCCAGGTAGGGGTCAATGAAGAATTAAACAGAGGTCAAAATGTAAAAATGCTCCAGTCATGTTGAAAACTATATCACATTATTTGACTGATCATAACAATTATAAAAAGGTATAGTTTGGACTATCTGTGACTGAATGTTCTGGGATTATGGGGTAAGAACAGCAGAAATGGTGACAAGGGTCAGTTTGAAATAAAAGGATTAATAAATGGAATAGTTCTGACTGTGTTGAATCTTTGGTCTCCAAAGTAAAGGTCAAAAACGGTCAACGTCCATTGAATTCAAAGACAGGTGGTATATGTTACCCTGTAGCATGATAACTAAGCATGACAGATAGTGCAACCTTTTCCTTATTAGAACCCTATCAACCCAAACAATAATTTGCATAATTTTTAACTGAAATTTGAACAACTTTAACTTTTGACCCCTGTACAAAATCAAATTGACCTTTGTCACCATTTTTGCTGTTTTAACCCCATAACTCCAGAACATTCAGTCACAGATAGTCCAAACTATACCTTTTTGGAATTGTTATGATCAGACAAATAATGTGATATAGTTTTCAACATGATAGGAGCATTTTTACATTTTGATGTGTAATTCTTCATTGGCCCCTAGCTGGCTACAGCTACCACCCTGTGATGGTTCTCATACATTTTTGTGTAAGCCATGGTACACTGAGGCTGGATTCTAAGTGTCGTTTGGTCACCTTCACTGGTACCGCAAACCTGCTTGGCTCATGGACTACCACCGCATATAGAAAAAGATTTAACCCAGAATGCATAAACATCCTTTAAAAAAGCAGATAAATTCACTTCCAGGAGCATTAATATCAATACAGTGACACATTTCGCTTAGCAGTGCCTGGTTAATGTGCTTTATTTTGTAATTATTTTTAGTGTTTGTTTACTGTTAGGGCCCTGTCCACAGAGTTTGGCCATATCAGCAAAAGTTGTGTATTATGTCAGTGTTTTGTCCACACAGAACCGATGTTTTCGGAGCCCGATGTCACTACTTTTTGCAAATCTCAAAACACCGGTGTCACTGACTGGACGGTCCCCCCTTCAGATCAGTCTCCCTGCCTTCACTGTGCATGCGTCATTTCGGAGCGTAGCAGCGATTAACAGATTATCACCTTGTTTCTGCTTAAAACTGACTTTAGAATGATTTAAGAGGTTTTATTTTGTCATCTCATGGTTAATAATCACATTATTCCCTACGATCAGTTTGGATGTAGAGAGTCTGACTCAGAGAGTCAGTCTCAGATGCGCTGGTGTCATGCTCTGATCGGTCCCCCATTATGAAATAATGCTGAATTTATGTGGAAATGATTGCGTACAAAAGCTTCAGAGATCTGTCACTGAGATAGATGATGACTGGAGTGCAGTTTTAAGTAGAAGTGAGGCCATAATTGGTGAATCACTGCTGACACCCCAAAATGACACATGCGCAGTGAAGGCAGGGGGACTAATCTGTAGGGGAGACCGTTCAGGCTGCGACACCGGCTTTGCATTTTTGTCATAGAGGTTTTTGTGTGTACAGCCAATACACAACTTTTGTGAAACGTTGATGTCAATTTCTTCTTCTGTGTTTTTATACAGCACAGAAGGTTTATGTGCATGCTCCACATCTCTGTTTTTTGTGGAAGCATTATAGTGCCACATACAGGCCTGGAATATATACTTGTGTTTCAGGATGTGCATTTATTAGTACTTTGTTTGTGCTTTCTGAATACACCACGAGTTCCAAAGGAGCCAGAACCAGAAATACATTTGTCTGCAAACCTTGGAAAATTTAGGCAACAACAAATAGGGCACCCCCTATAGTGGTACTTATAAGTACCTATACACAGTAGGAAGAACTGCTGCTTGTTCTGTAAGACACACTGACTGAGTCTGTCTGTTCATTGCTTGTTCAACAATTTAGGTGGTCCTCTTATGCCCTCCCTTGAGAAAGGGGGCATGGCAAGCGATAACTTCTTTCTTTCTAAAGAAATAGCTGCAGAAACAGGATTATTCTGTAAAAACTGAAAGCATTTTCTTCTTTTTTATGTCATTTTAGTGTGAGCAGGTACTTTAAAGTTACAAATCTTTAAAGTGGTACACAGTATAACATGACCCCTTTAAACAGGCCTCTCTGCCACGGTCATCATGGACTTGAAATTTTAGCAAAATGAGAATTTTTACTTGGTTGTGCAAAATCAGTTAAAACCAATTGACATGTTTACAAGACTTTGTATATTTTTCACAGAAGCAGATGTGAGATACTACCAAACATAATATCTTTAAATAGGTTGTGACAGTGGCGGTCTACAGCTTTTTCTTGGCTTGTCTGATCGGTCGTCAGTTCTTGGATCCAGCTCAAGGTTACCCCGGTCATGATATGGATTTCTGTCTACCTGTGTTCACCCTGCTGCAGTTTTTCTTCTACGTTGGCTGGCTGAAGGTGAAGCACAGCAGACGGAGTAATATTCAGTGTACCACTTGATAATCGCCAAGAGGTTTTATTTATTCACCTATTTGTTTATCATTTCAGGTGGCTGAACAACTCATAAATCCCTTTGGTGAAGATGATGACGACTTTGAAACTAACTGGCTAGTTGATCGCAATTTACAGGTCTGGATCCAAAGCAAACTACTTGTCTTTGCTTCCCGTATAAACAGGGACCATGTCAGACTATGTGCTGTGGTTTTTATCCTCTCCTAGGTGTCTCTGTTGAGTGTGGATGAGATGTATGACAGCCTGCCGCTGGTTGAGAGGGACACGTACTGGAATGAGTCTGAGCCTCAACCGCCTTATACTGCTGCCAGTGCGGAACACCGCAAACCCTCTTTCATGGGATCGGCACTGGACATCAGGTTAAATAACATTTAAATTTTTCCAGTAGGCAGTTCTTTAACTGTGCCACTTATCTAACATCTACATGCTCTAAACTAGTGTTCCTAAGGAGGAGATGGAATTTCAGACCAATCTGGAGCAGATCAACGAGCATGAGGAGGCCAGCTACTCCACCCCGCTGCTTGGAGGGTTGGGTCGCCTCCTTGGTGTCCAGTCACCCAACTTTCCTCGCTCCTCCCGAGTTTCTCTACTGCGCCGCCGCCCTGGAGCTCCACTAAGTCGCTTCCCCCTCTTTTTGCATCCAGAGGCACCTTCAACCACGGGTCACCCCCGACACCCCATCAACCCAGAGCGAGACTCAGACTATGCCTTCTCCTCTATGCCCTTGTATGACAGACCTGGTTTCTACAGCTGCCCACAAACACCAATCCACTGCGTACCACCTGTGCTGCCCCGCCCTCGGCCTTCCCGGCGAACTCAGAATGAGTGGGATCGCAGCAGCAGCTCCCTGGCACCTCCAATGGCAGCTTCACAGTTCATACAGCCCGACACCCCCAGTCAGATTCCCCAACCACCATCGTCTGCTTTCCCGTGGCTGGGTGAGAACGGTGAAGTGCCGAGTACATCTGCCTTCTCCTTCCCTGACCCTCCACCGGAGCTCTGCCCAATATCCAAACTTAGACCTGGACATGGCCTGCTGTCTCGCCGTCCTCCACCTCCTCACCTCACTCTGGAACCTCTGCCATCAGACGACAGTCAGCCTGGACCCCAAAGTGCTCGAGTGGCAGCAGCTGGAGGGGAAAGGGTGTTTTCATTCAGCCCTCCATCTCGTAAAGCGTTAGCAAATCCAAGTAATCCCAACAATAGCTCCAGCAGTATTAATGCCATAGGCATGAACAGCACCGCAACAGGAAGTCTTTGTAACAGTGCAAGTCACAGTAATTTTAGTAACCATGGGAACTTCAGCACAAACATGAAGGCAAGCGACAGCAGCACCGACAGTGGCTTGAGCAATACCATGAACATAGTGTCCAGATCAACCCCATTACAGCAAGAAGTCAATCACCAGAACTCACCCAATGATTCTGGAATCTCATTGGTTGAGGGGGATCTCCTAGGGGTTCTGGTGGATGGTGTGGTGAGCAACACCATTGCTGGAAGGGAGCAGGACTCAGAAAAGGTGTGACATATAATTTTAGGCCACAAAGGATTTCACAATGTCAAGGTACTGAGGTATATTTTTGTCAGCCTGAGACAAATTATCTGCTGCAAATTGACCTTTTCTTCCTGTTAAATGCTGACAGAGCAGTTAACATGCCCTCATTGGCCACTTCATTATATACTCCTGTTCAACTACTCATTTCAGAAACACAATGGATTTTGGTAAACAGTGTCCTCAGTGGTCAAGAGATGGTCAAAAAATGTCTTGTTGATAGTAGAGATCAGAGAAGAATGGTCAGATATGTTTGAGCTGACACAAACTACCCCCCCCCCCCCCCCCACACACACACACACACAACACACCAGTTGTATATCTTTTGTGATGAAATACCCTGAATAACATATTGAACATATGATGCAATTTAAAAATAAACAACAATAAACAAAGTCCAATTATCTCCCTTTGAAGACACCACACCAGAGATCGTTAACCTTCTGCACGTTTTCTGTAGTGTACTACCATTGTGTGATGTTTCGGCAGACTTGTCTGTATGAAGTCAATATCATAGAGTATGATACATTAATTAAACACACTCATCTCTCCTCAACTACGGACCAGAATCATTTTCCTTTCTACACTTCAACTACATATGGTGTGCTAAGACGTTTTATTGAACTCCATGAAATAGTTTTGGAGAAGGTGCACTTATAAGACTCGTGGACAGATGGACAACTCCTACATTCACCCCCCCAACCACTACCACTACCATCCCAGATTTTTATCTGCCAAAGTCATCAGAAGACTGAATGCACAACGTCTCAAACATTGAAGATGAGCTACAGCAGCAGAAGACCACACCGGGAAGCACTCCTGTCAGCTATAAGTAGGAGGTTACATGGACACAGGCTCACCAAAACTGGACAATAGAAGATTGGAAAAATGTTGCCTGTAAGATGTGTATAGATGTCTGCTGTAACAATGAAAGAACAGGGTCACAACTAGATTTAAACTACATGAAAGCATGGATCTGCCCGACCTTGTATCATTAATTCAGGGTGGTGGTTGTGCTATGGTGCAGCAGCTGAATGATGCCATTATTCCATTTGTGTGGGGGATGTTTTCAAGCACCTTGTGGAATCTATGCCATGAAGAATTAAGGCAGTTCTTAAGGGAAAAGGAGGCCCAACCTTATGAAATGGACACTGAGCATATATGTGAAGCAACAAAGGCTGAAAGGTTCTTTCAGTCTGAGTGTGCAAACGCAGTGCGCATCGCTCTAAAACCCATTATTTTCAATGAGAAGTGTCTCGCAAATGCCATGTCGTGACGCACAAAAACTGAGCTTGTGAAACACTGCCGAGAGTGTGCACCACGGCGGTCAAAGTTCAGCTCAATCCAACTTTCACCACTGCATGCTGTGACGTGGCTTTACGTGTCCAATAGAAACAAGGCATCAGGCTAAAACACGGAAATGGACAGAATGCAGAAATATGTGTCAGAGGAACATCAGAACAGCTAATTTATACACAGCAGGTTTCTAAAGAAAATCCTTAGATTTTTTTTTTTTTTTTTTTTACTTTAAGATTAATTTCTTATTACTGCACATTTGGAAGTAAAAAAAAAAACATTTCTTACATTAGCAAACTTGTAAAACTTGTAAAAATAAAAGATGTCTGTTATTTAGGATTTGTCAATGTGACAAAACTTTTTTTAAATTTAGTAATTCCAACATTTAATTACGTCCTCTTGACTATGCGATTGCTTTAAATCGTGTAATCAGGCCAGAGTAATTTATACAATATGAATTTGACTAGTGATTGTGGATGCTTTGCAATTATGCACAATAGGGGTAGGGCTTCTTGTACCTGTGCAAGTGTCTTATTGACTGAACTTTGACTTCATGGACATGTTTAACAATTCATTCATTTAATGTTATAATATAAAGGGAAACAGCTTTTTGAAATAATAAAATAGTTGCTATTCAAAGAGCCTTTGTTTAATTTAGAAGCATAGCAGCAGATGTGAGTTTTCAGAGACGACAGGTGAGCTGGATCATTAGGACATTTAACCAGATGATCTTCTCTGCACACTTTCCTCATTTTGAAGAGCAGAGATGTTCTCTTCTTCCTTCTGGACTTCAGGTTTTGGCGTTCAGCTCATAGATGTCTACTGAACCACTTAATGGAGAACCGGGCGATCAGCTCATTTGCTGACTGTTGCCAGAGCGCCGCCATCTTGGTTAGCGTTTAACAACCAGACATAAATAGAAATCAGTGGGGATGATCAATGTTTACAAGAGAGTTTCACCATAAATCTGCATTTTCTGTGTTGGAGGCTGCTGGCAACAGCTCACAGGCTGCATCTCCATCTAGTGGATTAAATAGAAATTGATGGTTCAGCTCTTCACTGGAAGTTTTTTTTTAAGTGCATCTATATTTTCAAGGTTCTCTGCACAGCAAATGTTGAAATGTCCCTGATGTGGGACAAGTGAAGAAATGTTTCCTAAAATATAAAGAAACACGATAGTATTGTGCTATTTTCTTTAAGGTCTGATTACTAGATAGTTAAAAAAAAAAAAAGTTTTATAAATCTTGTAGTCACAGCAGTAAGAAAAAAAACTATTGCATAGACTTATTTGGTAAAAAATCATAATAGATCAATTTACAAATATAAAACATTCACTCAGCTACACAGTGATTAATTCTGCAGCTAAAGGCTAAGCTAACATTAGCTGATAAAATTTCAGAGTTCGGGAACGGCCTACCAGTCTGAAAGTTCATGTCAATAAATGAATATATTTTGATGCCAGGTTTCAGTAGGCTGCACTATTAGCTGTATATTTACATGTACTTTTCATTTCAATTAAAAAGCCATTTCTTTCATCTGTGATGCGAGTGAATTTCTGTTTAATTAAAACAAAAACACATCACTTTGTTTTTAACTTTGCTGTTTATAAAGATGCACCATACAATATAAATGTCATACACAATATTCCATAATTAAGTGTCACCGACCGAATGGTCCCCCTAAAAATCAGTCCACCCCGCCTTCACTGCACATGTTATTTTGGTGTGTCAGCAGCGATTCACCTATTAACGCCTCATTTCTGCTTAAAACTGCACTCCAGTCATCATCTATCTCAGTGACAGATATCTGAAGCTTTCATATAACAATCATTTCTACATAAATTCAGCATTATTTCATCATAAAAGATGGGGGACCAATCAGAGCGCCAAAGAAGCACGTCTGAGTTGGTGTGCCTTTGGGTTGGAGAGTGGCGACATGATGAGAGAAAAAAAAGAAAAAAAAGTCACGTGAATCATGGTGCCATCTTGGTTCCAAAATAGCGTTCGCTATTAATCTGCATGTGAATCCAGCCATTTTTTATTTGCTGAAAATTCTGGGTTGCTGTGCATTTGGAGGCACAAATACAAGTAGACACAAGTGCTTCAAGATGTGCAGATTCCCTTCAGATCTGAAAAGAAAAAACATTTGGGAAAATAAAGTCAGCCATGTGGGATGGAAGCTGACTTCATCATCAAAGTTTTGAGAGGTAAATTTATTGTTCAGTCCCCAAAGTAAAACTCACCTAAACTGTCTTCGTATAAACCAGATATTCACAGTCACTGGTGTTGCACACCGAACGGTCCACCCCTAAAAATCGGCCCGCATTTTGCATCTGCGCATGCATCATTTTGGACCACAGAAGCACGTCTGAGGCGGAGTCTCTTCACAAAAAAGTCCTAATGTTTTTGTATTGTTTTCCATGTAATAAACACCATATACGAGTATAACATATTTTGTTATCAGATGAAATCTCCCAATCAATCACACAGTGTATTTCCATTAAAAACCCAGAGCAGTCTGGAGGTGCACAGTGGCAGAGGTACAGATTAAAGTTCAACGCTCTGACACTCGCCGATTTGAGTAAAGTGGGACCGGAGTCATTTCCGTGATTAAAATTCCGACAGCTTATTTTCAGTGTTCAGACTAGGAATTGCATGCAGCCTGGACGTGCACCTGTTAAATCAGACACAGCAAAAGGTTGTGATTTGACGCTTTTACTCCATCTGCCATATTATAATAGTTTTTGCAGTGTGCACACTGATAAAAAAAAAGTATCAAAAAAGTCCGCACATTTACAGCATGAAGTTGGTAAAAGAGGAAATTGTCCAGCTTACCTTTGAATTGGAGGTGATGATTGTAGAAAGAAACGCTTGTTGAAGGTCAAATTAGTCCATAATAAACCATAATCCAGAGACGGAGAACTTTAAAACTGTCACGCACGTCATTGCAGGACACAAAATTACAGCTGTGCAGCTGCATAAATCAGGCTTTAAATTAATTAAATAAATCATAAATTGTAAATTTGATAGCTTAACTATTTTTACATCTATTTTGATAGTACCTGTACCTGGATGTGCTGCTGTATGTGGTTAAATGATTTTTTAAAATATTGAAAACATTAAAGGGTCATTCAGTAGTTCAGCGCAATTGGAACCAAAATGGCGCCATGTTCTGAGTCCATGACGCTCTCTCAATTAAAGCACACTAGTCTGAGTCTGATGTGCTGCTGCACCTACGTCATTTCGGAACTTCAGTAGCGATTCAGATTGTGTTTCTGCTTTCATCACGTTTTATTTAATTTCATCAGGCACAGAGGGGTCAAAAACAGCCTGACACATCAACTCAGAAAGGTATGGCAAAATGCAGCTTTGGTAATTTTACCATTGTATTTGTTTATGGTTCTAAGCAAGCAAAACTCAAAGGAGCAGATGACACAATTAGTCTATGAGCCAGTCATCAATTTTGACCTAATCTGTACCACGTAAGGTGACGAAATGACACTTAGACTCCAAACTCAGTGTACCATAATGTATGATAACCATCCCAGCGTGGTAGCTGTAGCCAGCTAGGAGTCAGTGAAGAATTACAGGTCAAAATGTAAAAATGCTTTAATCATGTGGAAACCTATACCACATTATTTGTCTGATCATAATATTTCCAAAAAGGTATAGTTTAGACAAACTATGACTGAATGTTCTTGGTGTCAAAGGTCCGTTTCAGTTTGTACAAAGGTCAAAAGTTAAAGTTACTCCAATTAAAAAATATTCAGGTGATTGGTTGAAATAAAAGGATTAATAAATGAAATAGTTTTGCTGTGTTGAATGTTTGGTCTCCAATGTAAGGGTCAAACAAGGTCGACATCTATTGGATCCTATGACTTGTGACATGTTACCCTGTAACATGAAACTAAGCATGACAGATGGTCCAAAATATTAACCCAAACAATACATTTTGACCACTGTATAATTCTTCAGTGACCCCTAGCTAGCTACAGCTACCACCCTGGGATGAGTATCATACATTTTTGTGTAGGCTATGGTACACGGAGGCTGAATTCTAGGTGTCGTTTTGTCAGCTTACATGGTACCAAAAACCTGCTTGGCCCATGAACAAAATGGGTGCTATGAACCAGGCTTTCTTGTATACAATAACAGCAAAGAGGCTTACATTATTAAGGCACTTGAGTTCATGTGCTGTTAGATTTTCAATCTGATAATGGAACGGGCACAAAATGATATAGATCACTATAGCCATCCACTTTACATGACTTACTGAACCAAGGAATATTACTTGGGCACCACAGTCTCGTTTGAAGGCAGGCGCTAAAGGGTTAAAATATGACACATGTAATTTATCTACTTCCGGGGATGGAAATATGGCATTTTCTCTAAGATTTTGGACAAATTACATGCAAAGTGAAAATATAAAGAAAAAGTGACAATGCGGTGGGATAGTTGATGTATTGTGGTTTATGACCCAAAGCTCAAACATGTCAAGGCAGTTGTGTAGGTGGTAGCTACTCTGGCTAGCTGTGTAGGCTATCACTTACAGACATGACGCCTCACTCTCACGAGTGCCATTAGCTTAGTTTATGACAAGATAAAAGTGGATGCTCTCGTTCTGTCCAAACGACTCTCCAGTTTGAGTATTCTGTTAGTACACACCCGCAGGTGACGTGCTTGATGAATTCCTACGCAAAAAGTAGTTCCCAGATAATTGATTAGTATATCTCATCTACATTCTAAAATTTACCAGTAATAAAATTATAAAGATAACTGTCATTTTGAGTGGGCCGTAATAAATATTAAAGAAACTTAAAGTTTATGAGCTGTATGGCTTAGATGGTAGCACTAACAAAAAGACAGGGCAGAGCTGGAGCTGTCGCAATTCTTGTTGGATATAATGAGAATGGACAGAATTAGGAATGAACATATCAGAGGGACAGCTCAGGTGGGACAGAAGACAGAGGCTAGATTGAGATGGCTTGGACCTGTGCAGAGGGACCCAGGGTATACAGGGAGAAGGATGCTGAGGATGGAGCCACCAAGCAGAAGAGGGAGGCCAATAGAGGTCTACGGATGTGGTGACAGAGGACATGCAGGTGGTTGGTGTGACAGAGTAAGACAGAGGGCAAGGTGAGATGGAAACAATTGTTCTGCTGTGGGGATCCCTAATGGAAGCAGCCCAAGAATTCTTTCACATATTGGTTTGAACAGGAAAGTTGATCGAGCAGGATGTCTGGGCTTGCTAAAGCCAGCATATGGTGAATGTTCTTTATTCACATTCGAAGCCTTATTGCTAATCATACACCAAGGCTGAATGTCAATTCTACCCATTGGCCCTTCCCCTTACCCCTTTCCATTTTGCACGAGCACCAGACAGAGGGGTGTCTCAATTCTCTTTTTGGAGCGAGGCAGAGGGGAAGGCAGAGGGCTTCAAACCCCTCCAAACGGAGTGAATCTGGACGCACTCTGTTTGGAGGGGTAGGAGGAGCTTACCACTGTCTCCAAAGAAACAAACATGGCGCCGAAAGAGCTGCACAAATGAAAGCAACTTTCATTACAAATTACGCTGTTTAGAAAGTTATAACTTGCCAAAAAACTTTACAGGCAGTTCCCTATGACAGCAACGTGTATGCCGCTCGTTGCGTATAGTCGTTCTGAAGAATATCATAACTTTGCTTGTGCGCTGAGGCGTTATAATGCGCATACACACAAACGCTACGATAAGACACTTTTATATCTCACAATGGAGAAAATCATGATAAAGTGTAAGCACGTTAATTTGTAAGTTCATAAATCTCTGGATAATATCAATCCCTGCTGTTGGATTTCAAGGTCTGTAACACATAAATGGTAAATGGACTGCATTTATATAGTGCTTTTCCATCTTTATCAGACGCTCAAAGCGCTTTACAATTATGGCTCACATTCACCCCGATGTCAGGGTGCTGCCATACAAGGCAGCTCACTACACTAGCAATAGGGGATTAAAGGCCTTCCCAAGGGCCCTTAGTGATTTTCCAGTCAGGTGGGGATTTGAACCCATGATATTCTGGACTCAAGCCCAACACCTTAACCATTAGACCATCACCTCCCACGTGTGTATTTTGTAAACAGGGTGCCCTGAGCGCACTCGTCTCCTAATAAGCTTTCAGGCAGAAAATGAGAAGTTTCATCAATGGGATTAAGTTGGAAAATATATACACACACATATATATATATGTGTAACACAACCTGATGTCCTAACAGACTGCTATTATTTGTCAAGAAAATTTCTAAAGGAAATAGGGCTGGATGCAAAAAAATGCAAACAATTATTATAAATTACAAATTAATTAACATGACACGATTGCGATGCGTCAAAGAAATCTGCGACTTCTATTTCTTTGCATTTACGCAGAAAGGCGAGAAAATAAAAGAGCAAACAGGCCATTGCAACAAGTTGCATTTCGGTTGCCATGTTAACAAACTGAATACGACAGTTTGACACGGGCAGTTTTTTTTTTTTTCTCCTAAGGTGGAGGGGTGTCTCACTTCATAGGGCTAGAGGCATACCCCTTCGCCTTACCCCTTGTTTTAAAGGGGTAGGTGTAGAGGCAGGGCCAAGGGAAAGGGGTACGAGAATTGAGATTGGGGGCAAATCTTGATTGTGGACACAGCTGCCAATTTAAAACTGTCTTCTCTCAAATCCTACTCTTTAAAATAGACTGTTTTGACAATCATGATTTTGTTCTCCCATAAGACTGGAATAAATCCCAAATACCAGACATCTTTTATTCAACAAAGACAACACAAATTCAAGTTTTCATGGATAATCTGGCTATATCTGTTGGAAATATTCACATCTTGCTAGGATATGATGTACAGCCATTTATTTCCTGAAAAATATCCATTTTATTGTGTCTACAGTGTACAAGAATAAAACCTACATTCATACAGGCTTTGCAAATATCACCAAAATCTCCATGACTACTACCAAATTTAACATGACCAGGGGAACAGTCAACAACTGCTTATTGGAAACAGGCTTTAAAATAAAAGTTTATTTTATACAGGCATAACTGTTGGGGTGCGGTGTGAAGAAAAACCCAAACAAACAAAAAAAAGGACAAGTTCACCCAGATCCCATTCGCACAGTTTAAAAGCGACTTCCATTTCGAGGAGGTGACTGCCAGACTGCAGAGCTGGTGCGTTTGAAATAGCGAGGCTTGCTCTTGTAAAAGATGTTTTCCAGCTTCGGGAGTTCAATAGTTCCAAATAGTGCGTCTAAATCAGGTGGGTTGAAGTACTGCTTCATGATGCTGTGCTGAAGGTTGTGACCTACATGACAATAACCAAAGTTACATACAATACCTTGACACATGGAGAGGACTAAAAGTTTAAGAGCACACAAAGAATGTGTCAGTTGGATTAAATGGCGCTGGTGCCTTCAAAACGCATGCGCACACCATGGCACGTTCCATTTCTAATCAGAGGTTGGAATTTTAGTTATGCCACTAAGAACACCCCGCACACCCCAGTTCACAATCCAAGATGACTGCTCTAGGCACAGTGGGTTTTGATGTTTTCACACTTTTTTGTGTGTCCAATTACATGGATCATGCATACAATACTGTCCTACTACTGTCTGTGGACATTTTATGTTTCAAATACCACACAATGTGTTGTTTAACTGGTGCCAATAATATTGGCTAACCGGTGTTGCTAACAACAACAGGCTAGACCATGCTACAAAATGAGCAGTAAATGAAATACCTAATGTAACTTCTGTCCGCCCAGACCTTTGCTTGAGCCGTTGCCCCGTGACCCGACTCCGGATAAAGCGGAAGAAAAAGGATGGATGGATGGATGTAACTTCTGTGTCATCTGTTCTCTTCCATGAGATCTTGTTGGTAGAACAAACATTTTTTTGCAGCTCTCTATACTCCAATCTTCTGATTGCGATGTGGTGTGTGGACACTAGAATGCATTTCCGTCAAGTCCCAGTCACAACTTCCTGGGTAAAGGGATGTCTTATGAGCCCCATTTTAAAGTAATAAAAAAGATTAAGTAAAAAAAATAAAATTCACCCTGCTGTGTTTTAAAGACTTCTTTGGGGGGGGGGGACAACTTATACAATACCATTTTTTAAGAGTTTTACTTTGTACTTGTACACTCTCACCAAGCCATCAACAAAGACGTATGGGGAGCAGTGCATTTTAATGCGGGCATGCATCCTCTATGTAAATACACGGATATGACAATCTATGGATAACAGTGCAACAAATGCTTGTAACTTGCCTAAAGGAAGGTGGACAGTCCATTAAACATGTCCCAGATGTAACAATCAGAACAATGTGAATATGACATTGGTGCTGTCAGCTGTAATCTTTTACACACATTTGTCATAGCTTTATTGGTAGAAATTCAGAATTCAGTATTACAACAGTAAAAATAACTTGTGTGAAATTACATTTAATGTCTTGATTCAAATGTGATTCACACAAATGATAGCTCTGGTTGGGAGGAAAGCTGGAAAAACAGCAGTTTTCCCATGAAGAAGTGCCATCAGGGAGATTGCAGAATGCTTTTTTGGTAGGTGTAACATGTAAATATCGACAAGCACGTTATCGAGCACGCGTATGCTGTCGTGCAGCCTCCTTCCTCCACAAGGAGGCCAAACAGAGTAATTAACGTTTTTTTTTTTTTTTTTATTTTATCTGTGTCTTGGTGGGTCAAGGGATTTATTTTCATTGTGTGTAGAATACTGAAGAATCAACTGATGTCTGTGGTAAACGCTGGCGTGAATTAATGAGGCGCTGTCACCCTTTCAACTTTTAAAATAAATTAATTTTGTCATGGCACAAAGCATCCATATTCTCTGGTTCAGGCTGAGACACGCACAAAACACAGAGGGAGTTCTTTTCAAAAGCCATGTTTCTTCAGCTGCGACAAGGAACTAAAGTATTTTCAGACGTATTTTTCCAAAATCAGGACGCTGAAAATCAGGATGATGAATTTGACTGAAACGAACAGGTAAGATTAAGACTTTATATTTACAGTATGTGTGACTGGTGTTAATATTTGAAACAGTCTGAACTGTTCACATGACTGCAGGTTTCAGTTGTTGAGCCAATCAATGGATGTATTTTGACTTACGAGTAACTTACAAGAAACGTGTCAACAATCACATAACTTATCTACAACTTATGGCCTGCGTATGTGGGTCGCATCAGTCATTTTATGTCTAAAAAAAAAAACAGTGCATGCCCAAAATTTTTCAACATACTCGCCATACTGACGTATATCAGAGTGCTTCAACATGCTCTGATACAAAACATACCCATAAGTTATTAGACGTATGCCACCATAAGTAATATCGTCAAGTTGTGACAGGGGTGTCGGCACATTTTTGGATTGTGGGCGATCACAGTACAACAGCGCCCTGTGGAATAAACTGCGAGAGCCACTACTCGTATGTGATTTGGATGAAGGCAAGTCACCCCCCGCAGACAATGGAGGTGGGAGTTCACATTTAGTTACGTGAGATTTACACAGTACTGAGCATGACCCAAATGTTTTGTTCTTTTTTGGAGTGAGCAGTTTCACAGCACTTGTTGTCACAGGGGGTCGTTTTGACCGTTGGGGTTTTTCCGTAATTATTGTATGGCCTTGCCTTACAATATAAAGCGCCTTGGGGCGACTGTTTGTTGTGATTTGGCGCTATATAAATAAAATTGATTTGATTTGAAAAGGGCAATATTTTAAGTGTTTTTGCCTGCCACAGCAACACACAAAACGGAAGTTGTTCTGTTTTTGACAAAGAGAAAAGCGAGAGAGCGGCTCACAATCACTCAGCTATAAAAAGGTACATTAAACTGACCATTTTTCTTCTACTATTTAATGGGAAATGATACACTGCCTCAAGTTTGAACTATACAAAGATTGTTTTCACACTGCAAATGTCTCCATTTTGACCAGACAAAATTTTAAATGAAAAGACTGCAAATTAGCAAAAAATTAAAATGCTGAACTATGGACATGAATTTATTTGGGGGAATGGGGAGAGGGGGGTCAACAGTGGCAAAGCGTGAGCTAAATAATGCTGTGTTCCATTGACCTCAGACCAGGAATGACATTTCTCCCGAGCTACGTAATTTCTGGATTATAGAGCGCACCTGAATATAAGCCGCACCCACCAATTAAAAAAAAAAAAAAAAAAGTACATAAATAGACCGCACTTGTCTGTAAGCCGCGGGACTCCACGTTCTAACATGAGATATTTACACAGAAAGATGTCAGACAGAAAGATTTTTTTTAAACTTTTAATTAAATATGGACCGTAAATGCGTTTTTCTGACGAACATGTCATCCAGAACGCACACGATGTTGCGAAGCGTCTCAGCTCCACATGGAGGGCTGAGTAATTTTAACTTTCTTTTTTCCCGTTGTAGATCATGAGGTAATTTCATCACGTACAGCCAGGATCACCTGGTGTCTGTGGTAAATGAGACGTTAATGAGGTGCTGTGACTTTTTCAACTTCTGGCTCAAAGACAGAGAACCAGTGGGTGGAGGCTCCTCTGACTGATCTGACGGACCAACTGTGGCGCAAAGTGCCAGAAGGACTTTTCTTCAGCCATGACAGGGAATTAAAGTATTTTCAGACGTTGTTTTCCAAAATCAGGAGGCTTTATGTGGATAATTGTTCTTCAGGAGGTGATGATGAATCCACTAAAACAAACAAGATTTTTTATTTACTCTATGTGAATTTACAGCGCATGAGGACCACAGCTTTCAGCCAATCAATGGACAGCATCAATTGACATATTTCGACTTATGAGAAAGCCTGTAAAAATCCATAAATTAGCCACATCATTGTTTAAGCCACAGTGTTCAAAGCGTGTGAAAAAAGTTGCATTTTACAGTCCGGAAATTACGGTAAGGGTATTCAATTTTCCAGACAGAACTGCAAGTTAGAAAAGAAGGTAGATGTATCCACAATTTCGGAGAAAAGAGTGCAAATAAAAAAGAAAAAAATTTGGCCCACCAAAGAGACCTTATGGAAGTGAACAGACGCAGCAGACATTACATTGTTTTAATTTACTGTTCGGTCAGGAGTGCTGTGTAAGCAGTCCTTGTTGTTAACAACAGCTAAAGGGTTAGCCAATATTATCTCCACCAATTAATAAATATTACACAATGTTTTACACATTAAAATATTGCAGGATTAGGTCCACAGAAAGCTGTGGGACAGAATTTTATGCACTATTTATTAAATTGTTCACAAAAAAGCCAGAAGTGCTATTAAAAAAAAACAAAAAAAAACTACTGTAACTGCCATGTGACATTTGTTATTGCTGGGAGCAGCCATTTTGGACACTGAACTCCGAGTACAAGGGATATGCATGGTTTGACAAATTGGAATTACAACTTCAGAGGGCGATTCTGGCGGGTGCATCTGGGAAATTATTACCTCACACTACAAATGAACATATCATTAGTGAGCATGTACACAGGGGTGCATGACCCAAAAAGGTTTGAGAATGCACAGAATAAAGTATCAAAATTTATACATACCTTCTGCCCAAGCCGGTATTGGTTTTCTAGGGGAAGATTCATCATCAGTAGAATCGTCACTGTTTTGGTCCATCCCATAATTCTCTGGATTCTTCAAAGCTGCAGGTTTATCACCACCCTTTGGAGTGATCTTGTATGACTGTGGAGACTGCTGTATAGGACAACAAAAAGCGTCCAAAGCTTCAGGTTACTTTATTTATTTATTTATTTTTTGTTTTGAACGACAAAACAAAACAAGCTGGATTCCGATCAAGAGACTGACCCAAGACATTACACAAATTTAATAATAACTTGGGGATTTGGGCAGCAACTATAGATAAGATACATATACTGTGCTGTCCCTATTGGGAAATGTGTCTTGGACTCATAAACAGTCCTTGAAGAATATATACATGCAAAACAAACCAAAAGCAAAATAAAATAAACTGCACTTCTAACTTATACACAACACACACCATCTACTTAAACTTACATCAATGTCCACAGTCACATTCAGACCACCACCTTTGGCTTTGGGTGTGCACATTGTGGAAGACTGAAAGATAAAGTTGTAGACATCACACTTTAAATCTCAGTCAAAAAAAAAAAAAAAAAAAAAAAAAAAAACATTAATTCCAAGACATCCTCAGAGGATTCCAACATAGGAGGATATCCAGGTATTACAATGCAGCAGTTACAGAAAAATATTAATATATGTTGTCCAATAGCAATTCAGTCTACGAAAAGTGAAACCCAATATACAAAAAAAACTGTTTGCTGCTTTATCACAAGTGATTCTGCTGGATTTTTTTTTTCTTACATGAGTCTGTTACCTCAATATCCACAGTCACATTCAGGGCAGCACCATTGCCTCCATGGGTCTTTTGTATCCGGGGAAAAAATAAAAATTAGATTAATTTATCACATCATCAAGATAATGCTACTTTTTGCCATTATATTAACAGAGTATTTCACATTTGCTCTTGCCCCATTTACAACCCCAATTCCAATGAAGTTGGGACGTTGTGTGAAGTGTAAATAAAAACAGAATATAATGATTTGCAAATCCTCTTCAACCTATATTCAATTGAATACACCACAAAGACAAGATATTTAATGTTCAAACTGATAAACTTTGTTTTTGTGCAAATATTTGCTCATTTTGAAATGGATACCTGCAACACATTTCAATAAAGCTGGCACAGGGGCAACAAGAGACTGGGAAACTTGATGAATGCTCAAAGAAAACCTGTTTGGAACATTCCACAGGTGAACAGGTTAATTAGAATTAGTGAGTGGCATGACTGGGTATAAAAGGAGCATCCCCAAAAGGCTCAACCGTTCACAAGCAAAGATGGGGCGAGGATCACAACTTTGTGAACAACGGCGTGAAAAAAAGTCCAGCAGTTTAAGAACAATGTTTCTCAACGTTCAATTGCAAGGAATGTAGGGATTCCATCATCTACAGTCCATAATATAACCAGAAGATTCAGAAAATCTGGAGAACTTTCTACACATAAGCGGCAAGGCCGAAAACCAACATTGAATGCCCGTGACCTTCGATCCCTCAGGCAGCGCTGCATTAAAAGCCGAAATCATTGTGTAAAGGATTTTACCGCGTGGGCTCAGGAACACTTCAGAAAACCCTTGTCAGTTAACACAGTTTGTAGCTACATCTACAAGTGCAAGTTAAAACTCTACCATGCAAAGCGAAAGCCATACATCAAAAATATCCAGAAATGTCGCCGCCTTCTCTGGGCCCAAGCTCATTTGAAATGGACACACACATAGTGGAAAAGTGTGCTGAGTCCACATTTTAAATTGTTTTGGGAAATCATGGATGCCGTGTCCTCTGGACAAAAAAGGAAAAAGACCATCTAGACTGTTAAAGCACAAAGTTCAAAAGCCAGCATATGTGATGGTATGGGGTGTGTTAGTGCCCTTGACACGGGCAACTTACACATCTGTGATGGCACCATCAATGCTGAAAGGTACATCCAAGTTTTGGAGCAACACATGCTGCCATCCAAGCAAAATCTTTTTCAGGGACGTCCCTGCTTATTTCAGCAAGACAATGCCAAGCCACATTCTGCATGTGTTACAACAGCGTGGCTTCGTAGTAAAAGAGTGCGGGTACTAGACTGGCCTGCCTGCAGTCCAGACTTGTCGCCCATTGAAAATGTGTGGTGAATTATGAAGCGCAAAATACGACAACGGAGACCCCGGACTATCGTACAACTGAAGTCACACGTCAAGCAAGAATGGGAAAGAATTCCACCTACAAAGCTTCAACAATTAGTGTCCTCATTTGCAAACGCTTACTGAGTGTTGTTAGAAGGAAAAGTGATGTAACACAGTGGTAAACATACCACTGTCCCAGCTTTTTTGAAATGTATTGCAGGCATCCATTTCAAAATGAGCAAATATTTGCATAAAAACAATAAAGTTTATCAGTTTGAACATTAAATATCTTGTCTTTGTGGTGTATTCAATTGAATATAGGTTGAAGAGGATTTGCAAATCATTGTATTCTGTTTTTATTTACATTTTACACAAGATCCCAACTTCACTGGAATTGGGATTGTAGTAATGGCGGACAACTTCTTTAGATTTTATGTTGGTGATACATTTAGCTCTGTGGGAGTCAGCACTCAGAGTATATACCCTTTTTCCACAAGACAAAAGGAAAGTGGTTGTGTCCCCCTAATTTTAGGTGACTACAAGTAACAAATGTAATTCAAATTGTGAATAAGTGATCTGTCAACTTTCTGGAAGAAACTTGAGAGGTGAAAACAATTTTAACTGCCATGGTACCTTTATATCAGCAGACTTTTGTATGGCAGCTGCTTCCCTCTCTTTGGCAGCTTTCTCCTCTGCAGCGACCCTTTGCTGCTCTTCCTAAAGGAGAAACAAGTTCAGTGAGAGGGCAGACTGCTGAATAGAAATTTGAATTATACAGTGCCCTCCAAAAACATTGGAGTACTTGGTATTTCACACATTTTAATTTGTTTATGCCATTTCAAATACAAAAATAAAATTTTCAAAAATGATATTCCTTAAACAAACTAAAAGCATATCTCTACAACTTGATATGAATAAAAAATATGAAAGCCAAGATTATGGGTTGCATAAATAATGGAACGTTTTGGTATAATACCTGTAAATAATCAGTTTTATTGCCAGTTTTCTTCAGACAAGTCAGAGGATGGATACATGAACACTTCTAAGCCACTAAATATCTCTTGGACTTTTTTTTACATCAATTATGAAGAAATACAAAACACGATGGCATTCTATGGTAAATCTGTGTGGAGTAGACAGTTCTCAAAAACTGAGTGAGTGTGCAAGATGGAGAAGAGTGAGGAAAGGCACCAAGACACCCAGAAGAAATTATAGGCTTCTGTGGCTGTGACAGGAGAAACTGTGCACGTTTTGCATTTTGTATCACCAGTTATATAGGTTCATGATGAAGTGGTAAAATTCTCCTCTATACCACTTCATTAAAATAAAATGTGTGACATGCCAACTGTTCCAATTCTTTTGGAGGGCACTGTAAGTACAGATGTCCTGATCAAAGTTAGTTTTTTTTTGTTGTTGTTCATTTTTTGCCCTAGAACATATTATTTTCAGATACAGAGTCCTGATAATAAGTAAATTTTCTACCATTTCTTACTGTGATATTGCCAATATGTGCAAAGTTAACTCTGTCTTGAAACAATTTAGAGTTTCTACCCCTGAAGGGGAGCAATTCAAGCAAATAGATGCCACGATCCACATTTGGTAGTGACATCAAAGATTACATGGGGGCTTCCCCTGAGCAGGGCTGTGAAGTGAAAATTGCAGGGGGTCTGTGGGCGCAGCCCCCAGGAGCCGAGGTTTAGGGCCTTGTGGGGCCCCAGAAACCAAATTAAATTTTCATCTACTGATACGTTTTCAACATCTCCTGGAAGAATAAATCTCAAAATTAGTGCATATTTAAATGATCCTAGATTCAACCTTTCATTTGAACCGTCAGTGATCATGCTGAAATAACAGACTATGATGTGGAAGTAGGACCTGGTATGATTATCCTTTTAAATGTAAACCAAATTATGCATCAACTCAGAACAATTAAACTACATGAAATTCATGAAGAAATTCATGAAGTATGTTATCAATAACATACCTTATAGTAAAGAAGCCACACATTCTTGTGTAAATTCCTGTAAATCCACTCAAAGCCACAGTGTCTTTTTTTCCCATGAAAAAAGTCTACATTAATAAAAACTAATTTGCATTGTTGTGTAAATTCATGTAGCCTAAATTCATTCAAAGCCACAATGTCTTTTTTTTTTTCAATGAAAGAAAGTCTAGATTAATGAAAGAAAAAAGGCACATAATCTTTTCTGAAATCCTGTTTGAACAGCACAATGGTTATTTTCCAGAGAGAGAAAAAAAAATTCTTACCAGTTCGCTTTTCCCGTTTATCTTTCAGGTGTGTTCATGAAGCCATCAACAATTCCACGAATTCTTGCCCTTATCACACTTTTTCAAACGGTCTTTCTCGCCATTTTCGCTCTGTCTGATGTCGCTCCGTGACACAGACATGCTGAAAAATTCTTCTTTTAAAAACTTGAAAGTTCTAAAAGTTTGCGATGTCCACATGCTACATTTAGCTAAGCTTCGCACAGGAGCCACAGTGTCACCGCAGCAACCAACCAGTCCCACTTTACGACAGCTGTCGTAACAGCCAGGCTTTGAGTGGCATTTATTCTCCTCGAAACTCCACAGATCCGAGGAAACTGATTTGTATCTGTAACACACAGATCAGTGTCCGCGGACTTATAAAACTTACACAATGTCGTAGAAAAAGAGAACGCTTTGTGATAAGCATTTTAAAAACTCAGTAACGATCACGATTAAAGAGTACAACACTAACACCCCCACCATAATGGAATCCGTGGAATCCCGCGGATCCACAGAGTTTTCACAGCTCTGCCTGAGCTGTGCAAGGGTACTGGGAAGCACACAGCAACTGCCAACGGGAATAAAGAAAGGCAATGTGGTGTCAGCTGGTTGGGCAGAAAATGCTCCAAAATAGCTCATTTCTGTACAAATGTAATACAGATAAGGCAAAATTATTACTCCCCCCCAAAAAGACATAACAGTTTCTTCAAAATTTTCCCAAGTGCATTTGTAACAGAGCAAGGAATTTTCCTGAAGAAACTGGGGGAGGTGATGGTCTAGTGGTTAAAGTGTTGGGCTTGAGACCAGAAGATCCTCCATTCAAATCCCCGCCTGACTGGAAAATCACTATGGGCCCTTGGGCAAGGCCTTTAATCCCCTATTGCTCCCAGTGTGTAGTGAGCGCCTTGTATTGGCAGCACCCTGACATCGGGGTGAATGTGAGGCATAATTGTAAAGCGCTTTGAGCGTCTGATGCAGATGGAAAAGCGCTATATAAATGCAGTCCATTTACCATTTAATCTAATCATGATGTGTGGCACATTGCATTATCTTACATGGATATTTTCCCTGCTCAAAGTGTAAATCGGATGCAGTTTTGTGCCTCCACACAGCAACTGCCTGCTCACAAAGCAAGGGCATATCTTGAACAATGTACGAGGCCCAGAAACACATCTTTACGACTGATCTGACTGCCCACCTTGTACATTCATCTTGCAACTGGTGTGCACAGCTCAATATTTTTAACACAGAAGTAAACACTCATTTCCATTCTTAATTTCTTACTAGTTTCCTCTTTTCCTCAAGCTCCTTTCTCTTCTCCTCCAGTTCTCTCCTCTCTTTCTCTCTTGCTGCCTTCTCCACTTCCTTTTGCAGAGCAAGAACTTTTTCTTTCTCGATTCTCTCCCTGAAAAACAGACATTAAGACAATTAAAAATGAAATTTGAATCTTTTAAGGGCCATCTTATGCCTGGTTCACATGGCAAGATAATTATGCTGATTTTGGCCCTGATCTTCCCCTTCCGACAAGCTTCAGGAAGCCCTGACTATCGTGATGGTGCTAAAGATAATCCTATCAGATATTCCTGCTGTGTGTGGTGTGTTAAGAGCGCTCTAGTCTGTTGGGAAGGACATAGGGATCGTTCAGACCTCAAATCATGAATATTCAATATATTGGATTGTCTTGACCCAATATCCCAGCATGTGGGGTGGACCCCGAGCACGCAGCCTGTTGAATGTCACGTCTATCCAATCAGAAAGCGAAGGTGACAGAAGCATGGAGAGGAACCCAAAATCAAAACAGCTGTCATAGTGCACCAGAAAGTCCGGTGTTCGTGCTGTCTCCCCTCCTTTAACCAACGCTTTTTCTATCGTTTTTTTCTTAGTTACAAAGGGTCCACAAACTATTGTGATTGCTTCTTCCTTGTCCACCATGTTTGTTTACTCTGACGTTATGTTTGATCTCGAGAGGATTTGTGAGATTTCCAGTCTGACCTGAGAATGTCCCTGTGTGAAATTTGTTTGTGTGGTGTTGTGTTTACTATATGGCTGCACACTAGGGTGGCCAGAAAATGTATAGGAATTTTTTATTTTTTTTTCCCAAATTTGATATCGCACACCCCCCTATTTTATGAGAAACATTGGAAAAAAAAAAAAAAACTATGCTTGTGAAATTTTAAGCCAATCCAATATGTGGAAGTGGTCTCCCAGAGGCATTAAAAATCAATATAATTCAGTAGGATTTGGCGCATATGAAGTCTTTGTCCAAAACTACCACAAAAGGTCAGTTTTCATCAGGTCTGTAAAATATCAATTATAAACTGATGCAAAATCATCTCTCAAAAGCTCAATGGACTGTCAAATAAACTTCAAGAGATCCAGTCTCAAGCATAAGAGATTTGGAACAGTTCGGTAGGGGATCAGCCGGATCACACACACATGCACAGGGAGAGAGCTCATGCTGACTCTCCATGGAAACAACCTCCCAGCTGAAGTGCACCGTGTATCCTACCCATCTGAAGCGATCCATGTTTGATATTGCAACCAGTCTTTTTCATGAAGAAAGCATAGACATTCAGAGGTCACACACACACACACACACACAACAAAGCAGTATGCAGGTATGGACATGAAAATCATATTTTATTTGATATCATAATTAATCATTGAACACTACTAAATTGCTCAATGCTTCAGAATGTTAGTGTGAACTACAAATTATTATAATATTCTTAGTATATAATCACTTATGTTTATTGTAATAATCTAAAACATTTGCTAACTGTTCTTTCACAGTTCTACAAAAGGTGCAGCTGATTTCAATGAAATCCTGACTAAAAGTGACGAGCAGCAACAACTTCTGTACCAGGTGGTTGAGCACCACTGAAAACTAGTCCCAACAGATGCTACAAAGCAACAACTCATGTTAATTCAGTTTGTTACTGTTTGATTACTCATGCAGAGACAATCCGAAACACCTCAGTTAACTGTTGTTCTCATATGACTGCACGCTAAGAGTAACTTTTAATTGTTTGAATCTTTCAGCATTGAAACAGTTTTCCTATATTTTAAATATTAATGTATTACAAAAATGGTTCTTTCATGTTACTTTTTCAATAATAGTCTGATTATTTACATTATTAATGTCACCTATACTGGTTCAATAACTAATAGGCCATTGGTCCTACAGTTTAATTTTAAATAAAAGTTTAAGTGGAAATATTGTTTAAGTTTGAATAAAAGTTAGTTTAAGTGGAACTTCTAATCGCTGCAATACTTGTGTAATAGTATTAACGAAAATGTATCCATTTGTAGAAAGCGATATAATTAAAATCAATAAATGTTCATCATATTTTGGTTCTGATGCATTTTGTTCTTGATTATATTGACCAAAGGTTAAAATCAATCAATCAATCAATCAACTTTTATCTTATATAGCGGCAAATCACAACAAACAGTTGCCCCAAGGCGCTCCATATTGTAAGGCAAGGCCATACAATAATTATGAAAAACCCCAACGGTCAAAACGACCCCCTATGAGCAAGCACTTGGCCACAGTGGGAAGGAAAAACTCCCTTTTAACAGGAAGAAACCTCCAGCAGAACCAGGCTCAGGGAGGGGCAGTCTTCTGCTGAGACTGGTTGGGGCTGAGGGAAAGAACCAGGAAAAAGACATGCCGTGAAGGGGGGCAGAGATCGATCACTAATGATTAAATGCAGAGTGATGCATACGGAGCAAAAAGAGAAAGAAACAGTGCATCATGGGAACCCCCCCACAGTCTACGTCTAAAGCAGCATAACCAAGGGATGGTCCAGGGTCACCCGATCCAGCCCTAACTATAAGCCTTAGCGAAAAGGAAAGTTTTAAGCCTAATCTTAAAAGTAGAGAGGGTATCTGTCTCCCTGATCTGAATTGGGAGCTGGTTCCACAGGAGAGGAGCCTGAAAGCTGAAGGCTCTGCCTCCCATTCTACTCTTACAAACCCTAGGAACTACAAGTAAGCCCGCAGTCTGAGAGCGAAGCGCTCTAATGGGGTAATATGGTACTACGAGGTCCCTAAGATAAGATGGGACCTGATTATTCAAAACCTTATAAGTAAGAAGAAGAATTTTAAATTCTATTCTAGAATTAACAGGAAGCCAATGAAGAGAGGCCAACACGGGTGAGATATGCTCTCTCCTGCTAGTCCCCGTCAGTACTCTAGCTGCAGCATTCTGAACCAACTGAAGGCTTTTAAGGGAACTTTTAGGACAACCTGATAATAATGAATTACAATAGTCCAGCCTAGAGGAAATAAGTGCATGAATTAGTTTTTCAGCATCACTCTGAGACAAGACCTTTCTGATTTTAGAGATATTGCATAAATGCAAAAAGGCAGTCCTACATATTTGTTTAATATGCGCTTTGAATGACATATCCTGATCAAAAATGACTCCAAGATTTCTCACAGTATTACTAGAGATCAGGGAAATGCCATCCAGAGTAACGATCTGGTTAGACACCATGCTTCTAAGATTTGTGGGGCCAAGTACAATAACTTCAGTTTTATCTGAGTTTAAAAGCAGGAAATTAGGAGGTCATCCATGTCTTTATGTCTATAAGACAATCCTGCAGTTTAGCTAATTGGTGTGTATCCTCTGGCTTCATGGATAGATAAAGCTGGGTATCATCTGCGTAACAATGAAAATTTAAGCAATACCGTCTAATAATACTGCCTAAGGGAAGCATGTATAAAGTGAATAAAATTGGTCCTAGCACAGAACCTTGTGGAACTCCATAATTAACTTTAGTCTGTGAAGAAGATTCCCCATTTACATGAACAAACTGTAATCTATTAGACAAATATGATTCAAACCACCGCAGCGCAGTGCCTTTAATACCTATGACATGCTCTAATCTCTGTAATAAAATTTTATGGTCAACAGTATCAAAAGCAGCACTGAGGTCCAACAGAACAAGCACAGAGATAAGTCCACTGTCCGAAGCCATAAGAAGATCATTTGTAACCTTCACTAATGCTGTTTCTGTACTATGATGAATTCTAAAACCTGACTGAAACTCTTCAAATAGACCATTCCTCTGCAGGTGATCAGTTAGCTGTTTTACAACTACCCTCTCAAGAATCTTTGAGAGAAAAGGAAGGTTGGAGATTGGCCTATAATTAGCTAAGATAGCTGGGTCAAGTGATGGCTTTTTAAGTAATGGTTTAATTACTGCCACCTTAAAGGCCTGTGGTACATAACCAACTAACAAAGACAGATTGATCATATTTAAGATTGAAGCATTAAATAATGGTAGGACTTCCTTGAGCAGCCTGGCAGGAATGGGGTCTAATAAGCATGTTGATGGTTTGGATGAAATAACTAATGAAAATAACTCAGACAGAACAATCGGAGAGAAAGAGTCTAACCAAATACCGGCATCACTGAAAGCAGCCAAAGATAACGATACATCTTTGGGATGGTTATGAGTAATTTTTTCTCTAATAGTCAAAATTTTGTTAGCAAAGAAAGTCATGAAGTCATTACTAGTTAAAGTTAATGGAATACTCAGCTCAATAGAGCTCTGACTCTTAGTCGGCCTGGCTACAGTGCTGAAAAGAAACCTGGGGTTGTTCTTATTTTCTTCAATTAGTGATGAGTAGTAAGATGTCCTAGCTTTACGGAGGGCTTTTTTATAGAGCAACAAACTCTTTTTCCAGGCTAAGTGAAGATCTTCTAAATTAGTGAGACGCCATTTCCTCTCCAACTTACGGGTTATCTGCTTTAAGCTACGAGTTTGTGAGTTATACCACGGAGTCAGACACTTCTGATTTAAAGCTCTCTTTTTCAGAGGAGCTACAGCATCCAAAGTTGTCTTCAATGAGGATGTAAAACTATTGACGAGATACTCTAACTCCCTTACAGAGTTTAGGTAGCTACTCTGCTCTGTGTTGGTATATGACATTAGAGAACATAAAGAAGGAATCATATCCTTAAACCTAGTTACAGCGCTTTCTGAAAGACTTCTAGTGTAATGAAACTTATTCCCCACTGCAGGGTAGTCCATCAGGGTAAATGTAAATGTTATTAAAAAATGATCAGACAGAAGGGAGTTTTCAGGGAATACTGTTAAGTCTTCTATTTCCATACCATAAGTCAGAACAAGATCTAAAATATGATTAAAGTGGTGGGTGGACTCATTTACTTTTTGAGCAAAGCCGATAGAGTCTAATAATAGATTAAATGCAGTGTTGAGGCTGTCATTCCCAGCATCTGCGTGGATGTTAAAATCGCCCACTATAATTATCTTATCTGAGCTAAGCACTAAGTCAGACAAAAGGTCTGAAAATTCACAGAGAAACTCAGTAACGACCAGGTGGACGATAGATAATAACAAATAAAACTGGTCTTTGGGACTTCCAATTTGGATGGACAAGACTAAGAGACAAGCTTTCAAATGAATTAAAGCTCTGTCTAGGTTTTTGATTAATTAATAAGCTGGAATGGAAGATTGCTGCTAATCCTCCGCCCCGGCCCGTGCTACGAGCATTCTGACAGTTAGTGTGACTCGGGGGTGTTGACTCATTTAAACTAACATATTCATCCTGCTGTAACCAGGTTTCTGTTAGGCAGAATAAATCAATACGTTGATCAATTATTATATCATTTACCAACAGGGACTTAGAAGAGAGAGACCTAATGTTTAATAGACCACATTTAACTGTTTTAGTCTGTGGTGCAATTGAAGGTGCTATATTATTTTTTCTTTTTGAATTTTTATGCTTAAATAGATTTTTGCTGGTTATTGGTGGTCTGGGAGCAGGCACCGTCTCTACGGGGATGGGGTAATGAGGGGATGGCAGGGGGAGAGAAGCTGCAGAGAGGTGTATAAGACCACAGCTCTGCCTCCTGGTCCCAACGCTGGACAGTCACAGTTTGGAGGATCCAAGAAAATTGGCCAGATTTCTAGAAATGAGAGCTGCTCCATCTAAAGTGGGATGGATGCCGTCTCTCCTAACAAGACCAGGTTTTCCCCAGAAGCTTTGCCAATTATCAATGAAGCCCACCTCATTTTTTGGACACCACTCAGACAGCCAGCAATTCAAGGAGAACATGCGGCTAAACATGTCACTCCCGGTCTGATTGGGGAGGGGCCCAGAGAAAACAACAGAGTCCGACATTGTTTTTGCAAAGTTACACACCGATTTAATGTTAATTTTAGTGACCTCAGATTGGCGCAACCGAGTGTCATTACTGCCGACGTGAATTACAATCTTACCAAATTTACGCTTAGCCTTAGCCAGCAATTTCAAATGTCCTTCGATGTCGCCTGCTCTGGCCCCCGGAAGACAATTGACAATGGTTGCTGGTGTCGCTAACTTCACATTTCTCAAAACAGAGTCGCCAATAACCAGAGTTTGATCCTCGGCGAGTGTATCGTCGAGTGGGGAAAAACGGTTAGAGATGCGAACAGGTTGACGGTGTACACGGGGCTTCTGTTTAGGGCTACGCTTCCTCCTCACAGTCACCCAGTCAGCCTGCTTTCCCGACTGCACGGGATCTGCCAGGGGGGAACTAACGGCGGCTAAGCTACCTTGGTCCGCACCGACTACAGGGGCCTGGCTAGCTGTAGAATTTTCCACGGTGCGGAGCCGAGTCTCCAATTCGCCCAGCCTGGCCTCCAAAGCTACGAATAAGCTGCACTTATTACAAGTACCGTTACTGCTAAAGGAGGCCGAGGAATAACTAAACATTTCACACCCAGAGCAGAAAAGTACGGGAGAGACAGGAGAAGCCGCCATGCTAAATCAGCTAAGAGCTAGTAGCTACGCAACCTAGCGGATTCCTAAAAACACACAAAGTGAATAATGTGTAAATAATTTAGAGGTGATTCAGCAGAAGGAGTGCCCCAATCAAGGCACCAAACAGGCCATGAAGCAGCACAGGCAACGCACGACAACAGCGAACGCACGACAACGGTGCTAAAATAAAATAAAAATAAGTAAATAAATAAATAAATAAATAAAAACGAAAGCGTTAGCAAGCTAGTTAGCTTGCCAACGCTGATGAAAGTTAGCTGATAAAAGTGCTCCGTCGCGATGTTTCGACCGTTAGAGGTCTTCCTTAGGCGTTGGAGCACAGTAAAAAAGTAAAAAAAAAAAGTAAAAAGGTAAAAAAGTAAAAAGTCTTGAAAAAGACTGTTAGTTCAAGTCCAAAGCAGCAGGTAGCAGTCTCTGTGTAAACAGTCCCAACAGAGAGCCAAAATTCTGATGCAATCTCACTCCGAAGACCAAGTCAGCAAAGTCCACGTTCCGCTGGCAGTCAAATTGGAAAGGATAGAAATCTTTATGTAGTGTAATGACACTGGCATTATTCTGAACGAGACTCGCTGAAATTTCTAATTTTGCAAAAAACAGCGGGGCCTTGGGAGACCACTTAGACATGATGGATTTTCATTAAATTTTAACATGTTTTCTTCACCATTTCTGCTAAGGTGAAGGGGTGTGCGACTTGAAAATCAAAAATTTCTGCCACCCTACTGCACACTGTACGACCAAAACTGTTATATCTGAGTTCTTTCTTTTCTTTTTAATGCCATGTGGGGTCTCCCAGGTATTGAAAACCTACCGACAATTTTAAAATCTTGCAGTGTGAACCAGGCATTAGTTCAGTGTAGTGACATGTTTAAGATATGAACCACTTCATTTCGGAATTAGCTACTGCTGCTATGACACGACACTTGTAGCATTAAAGACATTCAGATGACCTTTCAGCTGCAGCTTGTCGTTCTCTCTCACGCTCTTGTTCTCTCTTCAGTTCCAAAGCCCTTTGGGCTTCAGCAAGTTTACGAGCTCTTTCGTCCTCCTCAGCTTTCTGCTTGGCCAGGAACTCCTCCTGTTGTTTTAAATATTGAGATAAGAAAAGACTAATGACAACATGTTAAACTAAATGCTTGCTGGGCTAAAAATTCACTTTAGCTGCATCGTTATGAAGATTGGGGGGGAGCCCTGACGTGAAAATTTTTTGAAAGAAATTACAAACAAAAGTTCTGGAGCATCTGCTGGTGTTGCGCATCACCACACCACACTCATTAACAAAGGCCCCCAACTTGGTGCAGTCCACAACACTACACAACACCCAGTACACGCAAGCACTGAACAGTGTCAGAGCAGAACACATCCTTGACAAATACCAAATATATTGGGAAGAAAGATTCTGGTCCCCACTCCACAGCACCTGTGTACAGGCTGGATATGACATGATGTCTAGCGACTCTAATTCCCATGAATTCGCAGGATGACACACAAATCAGCCCAATCAACTGAATCAAACCTTTTGTAAAATTCAACACACAATACAAAGAAGCATTAGCAATATTCACACTTGTATTTAGTGAGTATTCACAGAGATAGGATGAGATTGACTTCTTGACTTGAAGTCCGACTGCTCTGGTTACAGAATGGCAAGTACTGTTCATTTCCCGAGGTACATCTGACCTTACAATTAATCACAACTGAACCAAGCACCGCCAAGACTCTATTACGGACTGTGCATCACACTGATAAGACGCCATCAAGACTATCGTGATATGGTCCTGTGTAATCTTGCATCTCAACATGAATATTCAAGAAGGCCCAACATTAAAAGACTACAGGACGACAGCCAAAGGACTTATCAAGAGAGTCCAGGACACCCCAAAAATTATCATGACCTGGCACAATTTGCTAAGACGTGGTGTTAAGATTATGGGAAAAAAAAAGTGGGGGGAACGAGGCTTTAACTGGGACTGAATCCTGTTAAAAATAGTCCTTTGAAGCACTTTTCCCAGCACAGAGCGCAATGCAATGTAGCTGCTGCAATCCAGGATTGTCACCTTTTCCTTTCTAGAGAGGGACAAGTACTTTCTTCTAGTCAGTAGGGACGATACCAGTCTCCTACACTGAAACAAAGACTGTTTGAAACATTGACACAAAAAATTGAGATGGGCTCAAATTGATTTAATGGCTTCTGCTTTTTGTTTTCAATGTACTGGGGGGGGGGGGGGGGGGGTGCAAGTCAAAAGGGGACAAAGCACAACAATTACAAATTCCTAGTATGATTAATGAATAAAAGTACATCAACTGCAGCACAGATAGAACAAAGTCTCACAGCTTGTTTAATCTTTCTCTGCCGAGCCTCTTCTTCCAAGTTCCTCTTTTGTTCTAGCTCCTCTTGGCGCTTCATGGCCACCTTCTTCTTGGCCTTCTCTTCTGCCTGGTGCTACCATGAAAAACAAACATCAGCATCAACTAATTTTCACTTAGCGTATTTTCCAGAATATAAGTTACACCGGTAAACATCAGCATCAACTAATTTTCACTTAGCGTATTTTCCAGAATATAAGTTACACCGGTGTATAAGTCGCTTTTATCACATCATACAATTGGCACAACTTTTACCCCGGATGCCCCTTCTGACACAACTCCACCCACATGACATGGAAAAATGTAGCAGGGGTGGTGGTCAAGTGGTTAGTGCACTTGGTTTCAGTGTGGAAGGTTCCCAGTTCAAAGCCCACCCCTGCCACATTTCTCCATGTAATGTGACCCACTTCAAAGGTAATTCACTCCTCTTGAGGGGCACAGGACTGTTTTTGTGGATCTTGATTTCAAAATGCAGGCACCCACTCATAAAACTGACAGAGTCTAAATTTGTTAACCAAAGGTCATAACCCCAATAAAATGGGCCCAACTCAAACGATATAATATGCTTATTACCAACTACAACAAGTTTCATGAAAAGTCCTCCTAAAAATGTGAGAGGAGATGATTTCAGAATGCTTACACCCTTTTTGGGATGGACGGCCAGACGGACGGAGAGACAAACTGACTGATGGAAATCGCCACAACATAACACCCCTTCAGGCCTTCGGCCAGCAGGGGATAAAAACCGCGACTTATACTCTGGAAAATATGGTTACTTGTTTAATGATTCATAGCCAAAACTATGCCACACACCTTATCAATAATCTGAGCCATTTTTTGCTCAATCTTCTTTTTTTTCTCTTCCTCCTTCTGTTCTTCCTTTACTTTTGCCTCAAACACTCTCCTCAACCTCTCGTCCCTTTTCCTATAACAGAAAGGCAACAAATTATTAAAATGTCAATCGTTTTATGTCAATACAGTAACTGAGGGTTAACCTTTTAAGTTCCTCCTGTTTCTTTTTCTTTTCCTCCTCCATTTTCTTCAACCTTTCTTCCTCTTGCTCTTGCTTCTTCTTAAGTGCTTCCAATTTGACACGTTCCTTTGTCTAAGGAGAGAGAAGGATGTTTAAAACGGGTTGAGAAAATCATTCTGGAAGGAAAGAGCAGACGGGGTGCTATTAGGAGGTAAATGTCAAAATAACCCAGTGGCCGGTGGCGTGCATGAAAGAGACAACCTCTTAAGCATTCCATTAAAAAAAAGAAGCAAAAATCCATCTGGATAGACTTTGTGTTTGCCTGGGTTTCTGAAGACACCAATTGAGAAAAGCTGCAGAAAACAAATGTTGGCATGGAAGACTTGACACTTTTAACACTTTTCTTTCAAACACTACACAAAGTCAAAAACCAGTAGTCACCCTGGAATTAACCACAAAAGATGCCTGTATAGTAAATACAGAGTAGATGAATATCAGTACACTTTACTGTTACTGATCCAAAGAACAGAGACTTCATTTCCAGAGTTATCTCCATGAGCAACAGGTAATGCAGATCAGAAATACAATTCTCCCTTATATGATGGATTTTCACTTCAGTTTCTTTCAAACACCAAAGCTGTGTTTTGCAGAAAACACTTGCATTGCAAATACTAGGAGGGATGTCCCAATGCTAGTGTTTCCTGTTGGCTCTGTATCAGTGTTGTGCAATTATTTTTCTGTACTGGACATTCCATTACACAGCTTGTTTTCAGTTATGCACTGTAACAAAGCAATTGCTGTGCAGTATTTAGACCCATTGGTCCCAGTGCTTATCCCCAGATGCTGCAGCACAAACACTTGATTCTGGATCTCCCCCTGGACAAGATACCACTCCAAAACAGGTTACTTTCATGACCAAGGAGACAACGCAGATGAAGCGTCATGCGCAAGGACACAGACAGGTAATGAGTGGGAACAAAATCCAGGTCTAGATATTGGTAGCCTAACTGTACCGCACTAAGACGTTCAAACAAAGAGCATGCGCTGACGTCATCAAACCACACCCTGAGATCGTATACCTCCATGTTTGACGGGAAATGGCTGAAAGCAATCAACTGTTTACAGCTGACCATCATTCCAAAATTCTGCAACCTAAGAGCAAAATCCTCTTTTGCTGCAAAGTCCGCAAAGGATAGGTGCAGCATATGAAAAACATTGTGTGGACTGGCCTTCAGGACCCGCATTTTTTGTGGATGATTTCAGAGCTGCTGGCATGTGAATGTCCCTGATATTCAGTACCCGGACATCTATAAATAATTCGTCAGGGATACAAATACTTAATTGTGGGGTCCGTAAACAAGATCATCATAAGACGTATCTCAGATCATCAAAGCAATGATAATTTGCTTTGCAGTTTTGTTTTTGAATGGCGGCATGGAAAATCGCACGTATCTACAATGGACTGGTTAGATTATGTTGTTCCTCCTGCTTAGCGAGACATCCAGGTACGTTTCATACCAAAGTATCTTGCTTTGATGATTTATCATTGCTTTGTCATGAATACGGCCGTTTGTGTGCTTTCTGGTATACGAGTACATTCACAAAATGGTGGTTAGGCTTTAACAATCATTAATAAAACCGGAGCTCTGACATGCTGAAAAGAGTATTAAAACCATTTGATTCATGACATTTTTCTGTTTGAGTCTAAAACTGTGATGTTCATGTTGTCACAATGTGGGCTGTTCCATCGTCCACCTTTTGGGAGCGGACAATGCAGTTCATGGATGAGTGGACACAGCTGCTGTCACTTTGTTTACCCTCTAGTATGCTGGTATACTTGCTGGTTTGTGGGTTTTACTACGTCACGTGCATAGCCTCTATTCAAAGGTCTAAGAAAAACACCACTGCAACAATTTAGAAAAAATTATATCCATTTGTATACATACTCCCTCAATTTGCAGTAATTAGAAAAAATATTAGCATTATTAATACAAAAACATTTTTACAGCCAGTTTCTTCAGACAAGTCAGGGGACATTAACATTTCCAAGTCATTCAATAGATCTTGCACTTCATTTACACCAATCATTAAGAAATACAATACAACAACACAAAACTGTAAAGCCCCAGTCATACTAATGATTGACAGAGCAAAAGGATTAGCTACGTATTTAAATATTTTGTCCTATGGCACGTTAGTCTCCCGTGGAGTTGGGGCGCTAATGGGCAGATGACGTCGCATTTCCAGAGTTCTGCAGTGAGCAGAAATATTTTCCCGGTTTACAGACAAGAATGCTTCATTTGACCCCTGGAAGCATGAACTGTGGATGGAAAACTTATTTTTGTAGGACAAAAACAAACATGAATGTATAGAATCAATTCGTCATACATTTTCTGCCATGGTGGAGTGGTACAGAGAAGGATTTTCTATTAAAAAAAAGAATAAAATGCTAAACTTTGCCACAAAGCACATGAGCGACTCAACCCTAGATTTGATCTGTGTTCTTGTATGAAAATCCTTCTCTGTTCAAGTCCTTCATGAAGCTGTCAAGGGTGTGCTGCTAGTTTCCTTCCTCATCTTGCAAAGTCACTTATGCTTTGAGAACTGCCTATGCCAGACAGATTTTGTTTGTATTTCTTACCGATTGATGGAAATGAAGTTCTAAACTGTGACATTAGAAATGTATCCATCTCTGGACTTATCTAAAAGACTTCTGCAAAAGTGATGACTGGTATTCACAATAATCATTGCATTGTTTGTCTAATTACTTACAGGCTGTGAAAATGCAGGGACTGTGCATATAAATGACTGAAATGGCTAACTACATTAATTTAAATCATTGAATTAAAACTAAAGGTCTACACTACAAACATATCTTGTGTCATGTCAGCTCCAGTATGATGCATAAAAAGGCAAAGTAAAAACTGCCACTGTCAAACTGTACACGTATTTCAAGTGAAACAAACATTTGTTAGATTAAACACGGCAAAGAGTGATTATTAGTGATAGATCGTAGATGAGAACAAATGACATCAGCTTGTAACATGTGCAACAGCGGGTTAATACTGAAATGTACAAAACACCTTTCACACAAGGACAGTGTAACACTGCAGGTTTGTGCTCAGCAGTGGTGGGCACAGCTAACTCAAAAATTTGCTTCGATAACAGATAATCAGCTAAATGAAACGTTATCTAAACCGATAAACCATCCAAAAATTTATCAGAAGCTACAGATAACCGATAACTTCCAGTAGTGTCTCCGGTACACTTGCAACTACTAACAAGCTGATTTTGAATTTTAACACCACGTTTGCTTCTGGTAGCATCAAAGGCGACTACATACCCAAACAATGAGTCAGCACTTCTGTCTTTTTGTGCCCTGCCAACTGCTGGAAGCTCCTGTATATTACATAGCTTCCAGCAGCGAAGCAGTTGAGAGGAGCAGCGAACCTCAACTCTGTACTCAATAACAGCATTGCCATGAGGTGGAGGTCTTGGAAAATGAAGCAGGACTGACTTACGGTTTGGTTTATAAATAAAATTAATACTGATAGAATAACTACATTAATGTCAATTCTGTCATTTGTACAAAGTTAAAATATAACATATCTTTTAATGTTGAATAATGCACTAATTCTGAAGTTTTGTAACAAACACAGACAGATGCCAAAGGGATTATGGGTAAAATGTGCCTCTGCTAATACTGATTGGTTGACTCGTTCATTCTATGTAAACCAACACATACATTAATGTGACGTGTGTCGTGTGTTGGTGTTTACAGATAAATGTGCTTTTGTAAAATATGCTATTTTTAAAATTTGGTAAAAAAAAAAAAAAAAAAAAAACAAGTTCTAATTAGATAACCATCTGATATAATCGGTGTCAAAATGAATAGAACACTGCCAACTACTGGTGCCCAGATGCTCAGTACTTAAGCTGAGCTTACACTGTGCGAGTTCTGATACCTATTCAGCCGATTTTTCACTCGTGCAAGATTTTTTTTGGATCGCTCCAAATTTCAGCTTAATCACGCATCATGCATTGTGTAGTATACATGAAGTAACGAGCTGCGTTTAACCTCTCACGACCACCTCCTGATCAGCAGTTGTATGGTCGGGTGATAATCAAACCTGTCTGATATTCTGGTCGGCCGTTGTGAGGGTATCCCGCTGCGGAAGTGCTACAAGCGTCCAACCTCTCGCACTGTGCATTGCGCAAACACCGATGCGGAATTGGAGAGAGCATACAGTGATCATCTCTTTGGGAGAGCAGCTTGTTTCTTTTCCCCCCTTCTTCAACTAATGTAAAGTCTTGTATTATGTTTTTTTTTTTTAAACTTTGACAATCCCCATCGAGAGTTTTTGTAAAAATAAGAAATGTAAATAAAGTTTGAAGAAAAAAAAAAAAAAAAGCTTCTGGAAACAAGAGTCCGACATGGTTTATCAACGTACAATGTGAGCTGTCAGATCGCATCAGAGCATCGGGCAGTACAGTGTGAGAACATAAATCATGCGCTCTGAATTTTTACACAGTGCGATTTTGTTGTACAGTTTGAGCTGGAGCCGAGTACAACAATTGAAAATATTGTACAGTGTCTGCCCAGCTTTAGGGTGAATACTGCCATGAACACTACTAGCCAGTAGATGGCAGTAGAGGCCATGAAAACCTGCCAAAACAAAATTCCAGATAATCCATGCCTGCTACGTTTAAGACGCATGGAATTTAATAAGCGCAAACTGAATTTCAGACACACACACACACACACACACACACACACACACACAACACACACACACACACACACATATACATACACACAACACACACACACACATATACACACCACACACACACACACACACAACACACACACACACACACAACACATAAACATA